>NW_027257769.1:0-30989 GCF_043159975.1 Macaca nemestrina
TGGGGGGCAGCCATTTAGTCACTCTAGACTAGTAGGGGCTGTTCGATTAGTAGTACTTTACGTTTTGAAGCAAAGGCTTCTCAGATCATGTAAATTATTAAAATTACCGCTACTAGTGAGATAAAGGAGCCCATAGACGATAGGATATTTCATGTAGTGTAGGCATCGGGGTAATCAGAGTAGCGTCGGGGTATTCCGGATAGGCCAAGGAAGTGTTGTGGAAAGAAGGTTAAATTTACGCCACGAATATAACGATAAAGTGAGCTTTAGCACAAGTTTGGTTTAGTGTATAGCCTGAGAATAGAGGAAATCAGTGTACAAGGCCCCTATAATGGCAAATACGGCTCCTATTGATAAAACATAATGGAAGTGGGCAACAACGTAGTATGTGTCGTGTAGTACGATATCTAGGGATGAGTTTGCTAAGATAATGCCGGTTAAGCCTCCTACGGTAAATAGGAAGATAAAGCCCAGGGCTCAAAGTATTGCTGGGGATCATTTAATGTTGCCTCCATGGAGCGTAGCAAGTCAGCTAAAAACTTTAACCCCAGTTGGGATCGCAATGATTATAGTGGCAGAGGTGAAGTAGGCTCGTGTGTCTACATCTATGCCAACTGTAAACATGTGGTGGGCCCATACAATGAAGCCTAAAAATCCGATTGATATCATAGCTCAAACTATACCCATGTACCCAAATGGTTCTTTTTTTCCAGAGTAATAGGCTACAATGTGGAGACTACTCCGAAACCAGGAAGAATGAGGATGTAGACTTCGGGGTGGCCAAAGAATCAGAATAGGTGTTGGTATAGGATAGGGTCTCCTCCTCCAACGGGGTCAAAAAGGTAGTATTGAGGTTGCGATCTGTTAGCAGTATGGTAATGCCAGCGGCTAAGACTGGTAGGGAGAGGAGTAAAAGGACTGCTGTGATTAAGATTGATCAGACAAATAAAGGGGTTTGGTATAGGGATATTGCGGGGGGTTTTATGTTGATGATAGTGGTAATAAAGTTGATGGCCCCTAGGATAGAGGAAATACCTGCCAGGTGGAGGGAGAAGATGATTAGGTCTACGGAAGCTCCTGGGTGGGAGAAGTTTCCTGCTAAAGGGGGGTATACCGTTCAACCTGTTCCAGCGCCAGCCTCTACTATGGCTGATGCTATTAGTAGCAGGAAAGAAGGAGGGAGGAGTCAGAAGCTTATGTTATTTAGGCGGGGAAATGCCATGTCGGGTGCGCCGATTATTAGGGGTACTAATCAATTCCCGAAACCCCCAATCATAATAGGTATGACTGTAAAGAAAATTATAACGAATGCGTGGGCCGTTACGATAACGTTGTAGATGTGGTCGTTTCCTAATAGGCTGCCGGGTTGACCTAGTTCAGCTCGGATAAGAAGGCTCAGGGCTGTACCTATAACTCCAGCTCATGCACCAAACAGTAAGTATAGGGTCCCAATATCTTTGTGGTTTGTTGAAAAGAGCCAACGGTTAATGAGCATAGGTGGTAAAATGGCTGAGTAAGTATTAGGCTGTAAACCTAAAGATGGAGGTCTAGTCCTCCTTTTACCAGCCCCGAGGTGATTTTCATGTTGAATTGCAAATTCAAAGGAGTAGTTTAGAGTTTCTGCCGGGGCTTCTCCCGCCTTTTTTTCCTGCGGCGGGAGAAGTGGATCAAAGCCAGTCGATTGGGGTGTTTAGCTGTTAACTAAGTTTTTGTGGGTTTGAATCCCATTGATCTAGTGAGGGCTTAGCTTAATTAAAGTGGTTGATTTGCGTTCAATTGATGCAGAGTAGGTGTTTGCAGTCCTTATGTGTTTCAGAAATTAAGTGTTTTTACTTACTAAGGGCTTTGAAGGCTCTTGGTCTTGTTTAACCTAAATTTCTAGTGGGTGGTTAAGACTAGGGGGGAGATTGGTAGTAAGAGGGTAGAGATGATAGTGAGTGAGGGGATGAGGGGTATGGGTTTTGTATTTTCGAGTTGTCATGTTATTTTTGTGTTATTGGATGTGGGGAGTAGTGTTAGGGAGGTGGTATAGATTAGGCGTATGTAGAAATATAGGTTAAGTAGGGTTATGATAGTTATGATAGAAGGGATAAGGAAGTTGTTGTTCATTGTGAGTTCTTGAATAATAATTCACTTGGGTAGGAAGCCGGTTAGAGGGGGTAAACCTCCTAGGGATATGAGGGTGAGTGCTGTTAGTGGTGCTAAGTAGGTTAATTTGTTCCAGGTGCGGGATAGTATAAGGGTTGTGGTGCTTGTGTTTAGGTTAAGGATTAGGAATATGGTGGTTGTTAGGGTGATGTATATGGTTAAATAGAGAATTGTAGTAGTTGGGTTGTACACTAATGTTATTATTATTCAGCCTATGTGAGTGATTGAAGAGTATCCTAGGATTTTGCGTAATTGTGTTTGGTTTAGACCCCCTCAGCTACCTACCGTGATGGATAGGGTAGAGAGGATTAGGAGGGTATGGGTGTTGATTGATGGGTGAATTTGGTATATGATTAAGATGGGGGCTAGTTTTTGTCATGTAAGAAGGAGCAGGCCGGAAGTTAAGGATGTCCCTTGAGTGACTTCTGGGACTCAGAAGTGGAACGGGGCTATTCCTAGTTTTATGGCAAGGGCGGTTGTTATTATTAGGGATGGGGTTTGGTTGATGTGGCTTGTTGTTGTTCAACATCCTGATAGTAGGTTGTTGGAGATGATTGCTATTATGAGGATTATGGATGCGGTGGTTTGTGTTAGGAAGTATTTGATAGCAGCTTCTGTAGAGCGGAGGTTTGTTTTTTTTATTAGAATTGGAATAAAGGCTAGTATGTTTATTTCTAGGCCTGTTCAGGCGAGAAATCAGTGTGAGCTTAGTGTTGTGATAAGTGTGCCTGTGATTATTGTGGTGTAGATGATGAGTTGGGCTAGTGGGTTGATTAGTATGGGAAGGATATGACCAACATTTTCGGGGTATGGGCCCGATAGCTTGATTAGCTGACCTTACTTTAGGATAGGGTGTATAGGGTAGCACGGAGAAGTTTGGGTTCTCAGGAGTAGGTTCGATGCCTGCAGTCCTAGAAATAAGAGGGTTGAGGCCTCTATTATTTACTCTATCAAAGTAACTCTTTTGTCAGACATATTTCTAGGTTTGAGGGGGAATGCTGGAGATTGCGATGGGTGTTGAGGTGGATCATATGAGTAGTGCTAGTGTGAGTGGGAGGAAGTTTTTTCATAGTAGGTGTATAAGTTGATCGTAACGGAATCGGGGGTGTGTTGCTCGGATTCATAGGAATAGGGAAGTCAGGAGTAGTGTTTTAATGGTGAAACATGTTGTGAATAGTTCTGGAGAGTGGGTGGGGTAGAATGTGCCTAGGAAAATTGTGGTTGTTAGGCCGTTTATTATGATGATGTTTGTGTATTCGGCTATGAAGAATAAGGCGAATGGACCTGCAGCGTATTCGATATTAAAGCCTGATACTAATTCTGATTCGCCTTCTATGAGGTCAAAGGGGGTTCGGTTTGTTTCTGCTAGTGTAGAGGCGAATCATATTATGGCTAGGGGTCATGATGGTAGGAGAAGTCATAGGTGTTCTTGCGTTGTAATGAGTGTGTTAAGGTTAAATGAGCCGCTTGTTAGTAGAACTGATAGTAGGATAATAGTGAGGGTAACTTCGTATGAAATTGTTTGGGCGACGGCTCGTAGGGCTCCGATTAGGGCATAGCTTGAGTTTGATGCTCATCCTGATCATAGGATGGAGTGGGCGATTAGGCTAAGTATAGCCAGGGTGAATAGGAGTCCGAGGTTGAAGTTGATTAGAGCGTTGGGTATGGGGAGGGGGGTTCATAGGAGGAGGGTAATGAAGAAGGCTAAAGCGGGTGCGATAATATAGAGGGTGGTGGTAGATGTTGAGGGTTTTAGGGGTTCTTTAGCGAAAAGTTTTACTGCATCAGCGAATGGTTGTAGTAGTCCGTATGGACCTACAACATTGGGTCCTTTTCGTAGTTGTATGTAGCCTAGTAACTTTCGTTCAATGAGTGTGAGGAATGCTATGGCGGCTAGTGTGGGTATAATTAGAAGTAGGAGGTTTACTGTGGTCATGGTGTTAAGAAGAGGGGTTGAACCTCTGGTTGTAAAGTTTTAAGTTTTATGCAATTACCGGGCTCTGCCATCTTAACAAACCCTGTTTTCGGGTAGAGTATGTGGTATTTTGTTAAATTGAGATTAGGTCATTTATGTAATGAAGGCGCTTTGGTGAAGTGGGCCTTATTTCTCTTGTCCTTTCGTACAGGGAGAAATACACAATAGATAGAAACCGACCTGGATTGCTCCGGTCTGAACTCAGATCACGTAGGACTTTAATCGTTGAACAAACGAACCCTTGATAGCTGCTGCACCATTAGGATGTCCTGATCCAACATCGAGGTCGTAAGCTCTATTGTCGATATGGACTCTAGAATAGAATTGCGCTGTTATCCCTAGGGTAACTTGTTCCGTTGATCAAATTATTGGATCAATTATGGGTTAGTTCGCTTTGACTTGTGTGGTCTTGGCATGTATTGTTCGGAGGTTTTGTTATGCTCCGAGGTCGCCCCAACCAAAATTTTTAATACAGGTGTAGTAGTTTAGAGGTCCGTGGGTTTGTGAGGTTTTTGATTGTATTAATAAATTAAAGCTCCATAGGGTCTTCTCGTCTTATTGTTTTATGCCCGTCTCTTCACGGGCAGGTCAATTTCACTGGTTGAAAGTAAGAGACAGTTAAACCCTCGTGGTGCCTTTCATGCGAGTCCCTATTTAAAGAACAAGTGATTATGCTACCTTTGCACGGTCAGGGTACCGCGGCCGTTAAACGTGTGTCACCGGGCAGGCAGTGCCTCTAATACTAGTAATGCTAGAGGTGATGTTTTTGGTAAACAGGCGGGGTTTGAGTTTGCCGAGTTCCTTTTACTTTTTTTAACCTTTCCTTGAGGCATGCCAGTGTTGGGTTAACAGTGAAGGTAGCATGGGCTTGTTTGTGTTTGCTGTGCCTGGCTGTTAAGTGTCGGTGAGGCTTTCGGTCCGATTTAGGCTTATGCAGTGGAGAAAGTATTCATGTTACTTATACTAGCATTATTGCTTCTATATGGTGATAGATTAATCCAATGTGGTGTGAGGAGTTCAGTTATGTGTTTGGTATTTTGAGATCGTTAATGTTGAGCTTGAACGCTTTCTTAATTGATGGCTGCTTTTAAGCCAACTATGGCAGTTAAGGGGTTTTACTCTCTCCGTAAGGTTTTTTCCTAGTGTCTAAAGAGCTGTCCCTCTTTAGACTGACAATTAAGCTTACAGGGGGATTAGGAAGTTCTGTGGGTAAGCTTAAGGTTGAACTAAGATTCTGTCTTGGATAACCAGCTATCACCAGGCTCGGTAGGCTTGTCACCCCTACCCAGAAATCTTCCCACTATTTTGCTACATAGATGGGTGCGCTCTTTTAGCTGTTTTTGGGTAGCTCGTCTGGTTTCGGGGAATTTGGCTTATAGTTCTCTTCGTAAAATTGTTTCTAGCTAATCCATTATGCGAAAGGTACAGGGGCTAGTCCTTGCTGTTTTGTGCTTAGGTGGTTTATCTATCTTTCCCTTGCGGTACTATATCTATAGCGCCAGATTAAAATTTCTATCGCCTATACTTTGTATAGGTAAATGGTTTAGTGTGTGTGTGTTGGTTTGTTATTAGTGTTGATTATGCTTGGGGCTAGTATTGGCTCAAGGTAATCAAGTGATGTTGAGATTTTCTGGGTGTAAGCCAGGTGCTTTATATTAAGCTATACCTTGATTTATCCAAGTGCACCTTCCAGTACACTTACCATGTTACGACTTATCCCCTCTATATAGATACTGGGGTGTTTAGTTAAGATGCTCCTTAAATATATTTGAGGGGAGTGACGGGCGGTGTGTGCGCGCTTTATGGCCTCGTTCAATTAAGCACTCTATTCTTAATTTACTGCTAAATCCTCCTTGGACTCTCAAATTTCATAAGAGTTTTCGTGGAGTTTTCTGATATAGAAAATGTAGCCCATTTTTTACCGTCTCATGGGCTACACCTTGACCTAACGTTTTTGCGGGGAGGCGTTTGCGCTCACTTTGTAACCTTTATCAGGGTTTGCTGAAGATGGCGGTATATAGGCTGAGCAAGAGAGGGTGGGGTAGATCGGGGTTTATCGATTATGAAACAGGCTCCTCTAGGGGGATGTAAAGCACCGTCAAGTCCTTTGAGTTTTAAGCCGTTGCTCGTAGTATTCTGGCGAGTAGTTTTGTTGTTTAACTACTGAGGTTTAGGGCCAAGCATAGTGGGGTGTCTAATCCCAGTTTGGGTCCTGGCTATTGTGTGTTCAGAAGCTTTAAAGCCACTTTCGTAGTTTATTTTACATCAGCTAGGGTTTTACAGTTTAGATGGAGTTTAGCTTTATTGTGCCAGATCTTAAACACCCTCTACGCCGATCTCTATTAGCTAGGGTCAATCGTGTGACCGCGGTGGCTGGCACGAGATTGACCAACCCTAAATATAGCATGGCTTAGTTAAACTTTCGTTCATTGCTAAATGTTTATCACTGCTGTCTCCCGTGGGGGTGTGGCTAGGCAAAGCGTTTTGAGCTGCGTGTGCGTGCTTGATGCTTGCTCCTCTTCGTCATAATGGTTTGTAGGGCGTCTTCACTGGAGCGGGGATGCTTGCATGTGTAGTCTTGCTAAAAGCCAATAGAAAGGCCAGGACCAAGCCTATTTGTTTATGGGGTGTGCAAACCCGTCTAGGCATTTTCAGTGTCTTGCTTTGGGTGGTTAAGCTACATAAACGGGGGTGTTGGCATAATTGTGGGGTAATTTCTTTCGGGTTGTGTGGTGGGAGTTTGATGAGGGTTAGTGTTAAGAGTGTTTAGTGAAGTAAATATTTGTTAGTTGAGGGAATGGCAGTTGGAGTTGTGCAAACCTAAAAGATGAAAATATAGGCTCCGATCGGATATATTAAGACTTTTGTTTTTGGGGTTTGGCAAGAGTGGGTTTTGGGTGAAGATTGGAGATGGGGGTGGGGGGGTTTGATGAGATATTGCCATGGTTATGTGGTGTGGTGTTACCAGGGTAATTATTAGTATGTCCTACAAGCATGAATTAAATAACACCTTGCTTAAGGTCTGCGGGGAGCTAGAATATTGAACGTAGGTGCGATCAATAGCTGTATTGTACTAGGAATCAAAGACAGGCGCATTCAGGACGGGATGTGGTGGGAGTCAGCATTCTGCAATGGGGTTGCGTGCGGACCAGAGATAAAAGATACCAAATGCATGGAAAGCTCCCGTGACTGGTTAATAGGGTGATAGACCCGTGATCCATCGAGATGTCTTATTTAAGGGGAACGTGTGGGCGATCTTGGTTGTTATGGCCCTGAGGTAAGAACCAGATGCCGGATACAGTTCAGGTATAGCTACCCCCACGAGTTATGGGCCCGGAGCGAGGAGAGTAGTACTCTTGTGCGGGATGTTGGTTTCACGGAGGATGGTGAGCAAGGGATTCCTAAGTGAGGGGGGGCATCCGTAGTGAGGAGGATTATTTAATAGGTATGTGCTATGTACGATGAACGATTTAATGTACTATGGACGACTGGCATGGACTGGTGTGGTCAATATTCGTAGGGAAGGTGATTTAATTTGGAGTAGGTCACGCTATGTACTACTGTTGATGGTTCCTAGGAGGGTTCTTGCTTGTAAGCATGCTTTTCGAGAATGTTAAGTTGATATGTAATAATATGTTTTATGTACAGTCAAGCATATATAGTACTATATAATATACATGGTGACTAGCAGTAATGCACGAATTACATAATAATATAATGAGTGGGTTGTACTGAGTTGTGCTGTGGAGACCATACAACATAAGAATACAGAAAGTAGTTTAAATTAGAATACCAGCTTTGGGTGCTGGTGGTGGAGTTGGATACTTTCTTTCTGATTGCCCTAGGAAGAATGTTTCATTTCTGGTTTACAAGGCCAGTGTATTAGTTTATACTACGAGGGCAAGTTCACTTGAGTAGGTTGTTTTCGATTAGGGAGGCTAGTGGTATTAGGATTAGAATTGTTGTGAAGTATATTATGGATGCTACTTGGCCGATGGTGATAAGGGGTTGGGTTATTGGTTCGCTTCCAATTCAGGTGAGGGTTAGTAGGGTCGTGACTAGGAGTCAGAATAGGAATTGGCTGAGTGGGCGAAATATTATGCTTTGTTGTTTGGATTTGTGGAGTATGGGGATGGTTGCTAGGATGAAGATTGATAGGAAGAGTGCTAACACACCCCCTAATTTGTTGGGGACAGATCGCAGGATTGTGTATGCGAATAGGAAGTATCATTCCGGCTTGATGTGTGGGGGGGTATTTAGTGGGTCAGCTGGAATATAGTTGTTTGGGTCGTTTAGGAGATTGGGTAAGAATAGTGTTAGTGTTGCTAGGGCAAAGAGAAGGAGGATTAGGCCTAGGATGTCTTTGATTGTGTAGTAGGGGTGAAAGGTGATTTTATCCGAGTCGGAGGAAATTCCGCAGGGGTTGTTTGATCCTGTTTCGTGTAGGAAAAGTAGGTGTACGGCTGTGAGGGCGACGATGATGAAGGGTAGGATGAAGTGCAGGGTGAAGAATCGTGTGAGAGTAGGGCTGCCAATGGCGTATCCACCTCAGATTCATTGGACGATATTAGTTCCGATATAGGGGATTGCTGACAGTAAGTTTGTGATTACGGTTGCCCCCCAGAATGATATTTGGCCTCATGGGAGAACGTAGCCCATGAAAGCCGTTGTCATTGTTATAAGAAGGAGTATAATCCCGATGTTTCAGGTTTCTTGAAGAAGGTATGAGCCGTAGTAGAGGCCTCGGCCTATGTGTAGGAAAAGGCAGATGAAGAGTGCAGAGGCACCATTGGCGTGGAGGTAGCGAGTGGTCCAGCCGTAGTTGACATCTCGGGTAATGTGTGCAATTGAGGAGAAGGCAGAGGAGGTGTCTGGTGAGTAGTGTATTGCTAAGAATAAGCCTGTGATGATTTGTAGAGTTAGGCAGGCTGCAAGGAGTGAGCCGAAGTTTCATCACATGGAGAGGTTAGGCGGGGTGGGTAAGTCAATGAGGGAGTGGTTAATTATTTTTATGATTGGGTTGGATTTACGTATTGGAGTCATTGGTGCTTTTATAGTTGAAATACAACGATGGTTTTTCATATCATTAGTTATGGTTGGAGTCCATATGGAAGCGATGATGTATGTTCTGTTTACATTGAGTGTACTGTTAGTTATGGGGTTTGTGGGTTTTTCTTCCAAGCCTTCTCCTATTTATGGGGGTTTAGCGTTAATTGTTAGTGGTGTGGTTGGTTGTGTGATTGTTTTGAATTGTGGGGGGGTTTATATGGGTTTAATGATGTTTTTGGTTTATCTGGGAGGTATGATAGTTGTTTTTGGTTATACTACAGCAATAGCTATTGAAGAATACCCTGAGACATGAGGTTCGGGGTTTGAGGTTTTAGGGGGTCTTTTAGTAGGGTTGATGATGGAGGTGGTATTGGTTCTATGGGTTTTAAGTTTAGATGAGGCAGTAGTAGTGGTGGTCGGTTTTAGTGATACTGGTGATTGGGTGATTTTTGAGGAGGAGGGGTCGGGGCTTATTCGAGGTGATTCTATTGGTGCGGGTGCCTTATATGATTATGGGCGTTGATTAGTGGTGGTTGCTGGTTGGACGCTGTTTGTTGGTGTGTACGTTGTGATTGAGATTATTCGGGGCAATAGGTTATATTATTAAGAGTAGGGCTAGAGTAAGGGGGATGAGGAAGGAAAGGGAATAGAGTTTGATTATGCCTTTTTGGGGGGTTACGGTTATGGAAGCGGTGGTGTGTGCTTGTGAGATTATTTTGGGTATGGATTTTTCTAGTCATGTTAAGTCTAATAGGAGGAGAGCTAAGTTTTGGCTTATAAGTAGATTTTGATAGGGGACTATGCGGTGAATTGTGGTGGGGAAGTATCCTAGTATGCTGGAGAATTTGAATATTTGTGATGGGTTTTTTATTTTTAGTTTGTTTGTTATTAGAGTGAGGTCTAGAGCTGCTAGGAAGCCTAGGGCGGTTGCGCATAGGGCTGAGAGTTTTAAGTAGAGGGGTATTGTTGGTTGGAGGGGTGTGGTGGGGGGGATGCTATTGGTGATAAGAAATCCTGTGATTATGCTGCCTATTGTGAGGCGTTTAATTGGGTTTAGTAGGGCGGGGTTGTTTTCGTTAATGCTTGTTAGGGCTGGGAAGCGGGGTTGTCCTGTTAGGGTGAGGAGAATGGTTCGAGTAGTATAGGCGCTTGTTAGGGAGGTGGCGATGAGAGTAATAAATAGGGCTCAGGCGTTGGTATACGATGTGTTTGTGGCTTCGATGATGAGGTCTTTGGAGTAGAAGCCTGTGAGGAAGGGTATTCCTGTGAGTGCCAGGCTGCCAATGGTTAGGGAAGTTGAGGTGAGGGGTATTGTTTTAAATAGGCCTCCTATTTTTCGAATGTCTTGTTCGTTGCTTAGGTTGTGGATGATGGATCCGGAGCATATAAAAAGTATGGCTTTAAAGAAGGCATGGGTGCAGATGTGTAGGAATGCTAGGTGTGGTTGGTTGATGCCAATGGTAACCATTATTAGGCCTAGTTGGCTTGAGGTGGAGAAGGCTACAATTTTTTTAATATCATTTTGTGCGAGGGCACAGATGGCTATAAAGAGGGTGGTGATAGCTCCTAGGCATAGTGTGAGACTTTGAATTAGTATATTGGTTTCTATTAGAGGGTGGAAGCGAATGAGTAGGAACACCCCGGCGACGACTATGGTGCTGGAGTGAAGTAGAGCTGAGACTGGAGTCGGGCCTTCTATGGCAGAGGGTAGTCAGGGGTGGAGGCCAAATTGAGCTGATTTTCCTGCTGCTGCTAGGAGGAGGCCTATTAGTGGGAGGGAGCTTGGGTTGGAGTTTAGGGTTAGTATTTGTTGAAAGTCCCATGAGTTGCAATGTAGGAGGAATCATGCTATAGCTAGGATGAGACCAATGTCGCCGATGCGGTTGTATAGGATTGCCTGGATGGCTGCTGTGTTAGCATCTGCTCGAGCGTGCCACCAGCTAATTAAGAGGAATGATATAATCCCCACGCCCTCCCAGCCGATAAAGAACTGGAAGAGGTTGTTAGCAGTAACTAGAATTAGTATGGTGATAAGGAAAATGAGAAGGTATTTGAAGAATTGGTTGATGCTTGGGTCTGAGTTTATGTACCATAGTGAGAATTCTATAATAGATCAGGTGATGAATAGTGCAATTGGAATGAATATTATGGAGAAGTAATCTAGTTTAAAGCTTAGTGTTAGGCTTAATGTTTGAGTCACTACTCAATGTCAGCTTCAAATGGTTGTTTCTTGGTTTAGAAAGATGAATAGGGTTGTTGGGATGAGGCTGGTGATGAAGGCATATATTACGGTTATTTTTACGTAGTTTGGGTATGAGCGTTTTTTATTAGGACTGATGAGGGAAGCAAAAACTGGAAGAGTTAGGGAGGTAAGGGTTGTTATTATGATGGAGGTGCACATGATTACTACTTTTATTTGGAGTTGCACCAATGTTTTTGACTCCTAAGGTCAACGGATGGCTGTTATCCTTTAAAAGTTGAGAAAACCGTAGTTTTAAGTACGGAGATGTGGATTAGCAGTCCTTATGGGTTTTCTCGGTAAATAAGGGGTGGTGAGCCTCTGTAGTTAGATTCACAATCTAATGTTTTAGTTAAACTATATCTACAGGAAGTGAACCCTAGGATGATGTTGGGGTTGAAAGATAGAAGAATAATTGGGGCGAGGTGTATGAGTATTAGTGTATTTTCTCGTGTGAAGGGGGGTTTTATGTTAATTATGTGATGCGTAAGTGCTCCTCGTTGTATTGTGATGAATATGTGGAGGGAGTAGAGGGCTGTGATTAGTATATTAAGTCCTGTTAGTATGATGGTAATATGGGATCAGGAGAATGAGGTTGTGATTGCGAAGAGTTCGCCCAGTAGGTTGATGGTGGGGGGTAGGGCGAGATTGGTAAGGCTTGCTGTGAGCCATCAGAAAGCTGCTAGTGGAAGTAGGATTTGAAGTCCTCGAGATAGAAGTATGATGCGGCTGTGGGTGCGTTCATAGTTTGAGTTAGCTAAGCAGAAATATATGGAAGAGGTGAGTCCATGGGCAATTATAAGGATGGTTGCGCCAGAGAAGCTTCAGGGGGTTTGGATGAGGGAGGCTACGATTACAAGAGCCATGTGGCTTACGGAGGAGTATGCGATGAGTGATTTTAGATCTGTTTGTCGGAGGCATGTTAGACTTGTTATGATTATGCCTCATAGGGATAGTATGAGGAATGGATAGGCTATGTATTCTGTCAGAGGGTCAAGGATAGGGGTGAGTCGTATTATGCCGTAGCCACCTAGTTTTAGGAGTACTGCGGCAAGAACTATTGATCCTGCAATGGGAGCTTCAACATGGGCTTTGGGAAGTCATAGGTGTAAGCCATATAGGGGTATTTTTGTCATGAAGGCTATTATGCATGCTAGTCAGGTAAAGCCGTGGGATCAGGTGGTTGTTAGTTTTCGGTTTGTGAGCGTTAGTAGTGTAATGTTTAGTGAGCCTGTGTTGTTATAGGTGTGGCTTAGTATGATGAGTAGGGGCAGGGAGCCGGCTAGTGTGTAGAATAGAAAATATGTACTTGCATTAAGACGTTCTGCTTGGTTGCCTCATTTAGTAATGATAATTAGAGTAGGAATGAGGGTGGTTTCAAATAGGATGTAAAATATAATTAGTTCTGTGGTTATGAATGTTAGAATTAGGGTGATTTGTAGAAGAATTATTATGGAGAGAAAGAGTTTCTTTTGTGAGGGAGGTTCGTTGCATAGGTGATATTGGCTTGCTATGATTATGAGAGGTAGGAGTCAGATAGTTAGCGTTAGGAGAGGTGTTGTTAGTGGGTCAGAGGATAGGTAGGTTGAGTGGTTGAGGAGGTTGGTATTGGTTTGGTTGAAGAATAGCAAGGGAATGAGGCTAATGGTTAGGCTGTGTACAGTCAGGTTGATTCAGATTATATCATTTTTGGAGAGTCATGTTATAGGTAGTAGTATGGTTGTGGGGATAATTACTTTTAGCATTGAAGCAGGTTCAGGTTGTGAATGTAGTCTAGTCCGTATGTGTTGGAAATTGAGACTAGTAAGGCAAGACCTACTGCTGCTTCACAAGCGGCGAATACTAGTAAGATGATTGGTATAATATTAATTAGGGGAGAGTGTGTGTTTAAGGCAATAAGGGTGGTTATGATAAAGAGTGATATTATCATTCCTTCTAGGCAGAGGAGAGAAGCTATTAGGTGTGAGCGGTAGGTTAATATGCCTAGAAGAGAGATGGTAAATGCTAATATAATATTTATGTAGGTAGGGGTCATTTGGTTAGTATGATTATCATAATCTAATGAGTCGAAATCATTTGTTTTATTTAAACTACTTACCAATTCGACTCAATCTAACCCCTTTTGAGTTCATTCGTAGGTTAGGCTGAGGATTAGGATAATAATGAAAGCGATGGTTGATTTGATTATTATTGGGAGGTTTGTTGTTTGAATGGCTCATGGTAGGGATAGTAGTAGGGCAATTTCTATGTCGAATAGTAGGAAGGTAATGGCGATTAGGAAAAACTTTATTGAGAACGGAGTACGAGCGGGGTTTAAGGGGTCAAATCCGCATTCGTAGGGGCTAGTTTTTTCTGCATAGGAGTTAAGTTGGGGTAATCAGAATATGATGATTATCAGTAGTGTGGTTAATAGGGTGTTGATTGTTAAGGCTAGTACTAGGTTAATTACTCTTTTTTGAATGTTGTCAAAGCTGGTTGATTGGAAGTCAACTGTACTGGTTATACTAAAAGAGTAGGATCCTCATCAATAGATAGAAATATAGAGGAGTAGTCAGACAACGTCTACAAAGTGTCAATATCAGGCGGCAGCTTCGAAGCCGAAATGGTGGTTTGATGTGAAGTGGTATAGTAGTTGACGGATGAGGCAAATAAAGAGGAATGTGGATCCAATAATGACGTGGAGCCCGTGGAAGCCTGTGGTAATGAAGAATGTTGAACCGTAAATACCATCAGAGATGGTGAATGGCGCTTCAAAGTATTCTGAGATTTGTAGCAGGGTGAAATAAGTGCCTAGTAGGATTGTGATGGACAGGGCTTGGATTGTTTGTTTTCGATCGTTGTTTATGAGGCTGTGATGGGCTCAGGTGATTGTAACTCCGGATGCGAGTAGTACAGAGGTGTTTAGGAGGGGCACCTCTAGGGGGTTTAGTGGGGTAATGCCTGTTGGTGGTCAGTGGCCTCCTAAGCAGGGTGTTGGGGCGAGGCTTGAGTGGTAAAATGCTCAGAAGAAGCCGATAAAGAAGAATACTTCTGAGATAATGAATAGTGTTATTCCGCATCGAAGGCCTTTTTGGACAGATGCTGTGTGGTGGCCTTGGTACGTGCTTTCTCGTACAATATCGCGTCATCATTGATATAGGGTTAGTGTATTGGTTAGTAGGCCTAGTATTAGTAAGGTGGTAGAGTAGAAGTGAAATCATATGATTAAGCCCGATGTTATTAAGAAGGCTGACAGAGCTCCTGTCAGTGGTCAGGGACTGGGTTTAACTATGTGATAAGCATGGGTTTGGTGGGTCATTAAGTGTTGTTGTGTAGGTAGAGGCTAATTAGGAGTGTGAAGATGTAGGCTTGAATTAGGGCTACTGCAATCTCTAGAATAGTTAATAGTGCTAGGAGTATAGAAGTTAGCAGGGTTAAGGAGAAGTTAGTGGTTGATAGTGCTAATACAGCGTCTCCAACTAGGTGTATTAGTAGGTGACCAGCTGTAATATTTGCAGTTAGTCGTACGGCCAGGGCTACCGGTTGGATAAGTAGGCTGACAGTTTCGATTATCACTAATATGGGAATGAGAGGTGTGGGTGTGTACCTTGTGGTAGAAGGTGGGCTAGGGAATTTTTGGTTTTAAAGCGAAGTCCTATGATCACTGTGCCTGTTCATAGAGGGATCGCTATGGCTAGGTTTATGGAGAGTTGGGTGGTTGGTGTGAACGAGTGGGGCAGAAGTCCTAAGAGGTTTGTTGTAGTGATAAAGGTAATTAGAGATATTAGTATTAGAGACCAGGTTAGTCCTTTAGCATTATGAGCTATCATTATTTGTTTTAGGGCTAATTGAATCAGGTTTTGTTGAATGGTTGTCAGTCGATTATTAATAGGGTGTTTAGAGGTTAGGACTAGTAGGGTGGGGAATAGGATGATGGGGATTGTGGCGGGTTGATTTAGAATTGTTGGGATTGAGAATTGGGTAAACAGATTTTCGTTCATTTTGGTTGTCAGCGAATATTGTGAGTTTGTAGGTTAGGGTTTTTTGTAAGAGGCAGTTGGCGGGGGTTTATGTTTAGTAGCTTTAATTGCATGATAAGGTATAGTGTAAGAAGCATCGTCATAATAGTAGTAAATCATGTCGATGTGTCTAACTGGGGCATTTCACTGTAGAGGGCGTGTCCCCCATCTTTAACTTAAAAGGTTAATGCTAGGATAGCTGTACAGTGGGTTTGTAGGGTATTTTGAGGGTGGAGGGAATAATGGGCTATTTATAGGGTAAATACAGGCCCTATTTCAAAGATTTTTAGCGGGATTAGCTCTGCAACAATTGGTATGAAGCTGTGGTTTGCGCCGCAGATTTCTGAGCATTGTCCATAATAGACGCCTGGTCGCGTGGCCGTGAATACAGTTTGATTTAAGCGTCCGGGCACTGCATCTGTTTTGAGGCCTAGTGTGGGAATAGTTCATGAATGTAAGACGTCTTGAGATGTAATTATTATACGTACAGGGGCTTCAATTGGGAGGACTACTCGATTGTCAACTTCTAGAAGTCGAAGATCTCCCGGATTCAAGAATAGCGGGGGTAATATGTAGGAGTTAAAAATTAGGCCCCCATAGTCCGTGTATTCATAGGTTCAGTACCATTGGTGTCCGATTGATTTGATGGTGAAGGATGGGTCGTTGATCTCATCTGTTAGGTATAGAATGCGTAGGGATGGGAGGGCGATTGAGATTAAGATAATTGCTGGTAAGATAGTTCAGATGGTTTCTATTTCTTGGGCGTCTGTGATGTTAGTATTGGTTAATTTTGTTGTGAGTGTTGAGAGTAAGGCATATAGTACTAGGGAGCTGATTAATAGTATAGCTATAAAAGCATGGTCATGAAAGGTGGTTAGTTCTTCTATAACAGGGGATGTGGCGTCTTGCAGGTTTAGTTGAACCGGGTGGGCCATGTAAGATATATAGGGTTTGGCCTATGATTTAGCTTTGACAAAGCTATGAAATGGTTTTTCTAATATCTTGTTGAAAAAGTTATAGGGGCTATAAGACTGGCTTGAAACCAGTTTTAGGGGGTTCGACTCTCTCCTTTTTCGTTTAGTTTGATATAGGTTGGCTCTTCGAATGTGTGGTAGGGTGGGGGGCAGCCATTTAGTCACTCTAGACTAGTAAGGGGCTGTTCGATTAGTAGTACTTTACGTTTTGAAGCAAAGGCTTCTCAGATCATGTAAATTATTAAAATTACCGCTACTAGTGAGATAAAGGAGCCCATAGACGATAGGATATTTCATGTAGTGTAGGCATCGGGGTAATCAGAGTAGCGTCGGGGTATTCCGGATAGGCCAAGGAAGTGTTGTGGAAAGAAGGTTAAATTTACGCCCACGAATATAACGATAAAGTGAGCTTTAGCACAAGTTTGGTTTAGTGTATAGCCTGAGAATAGAGGAAATCAGTGTACAAGGCCCCCTATAATGGCAAATACGGCTCCTATTGATAAAACATAATGGAAGTGGGCAACAACGTAGTATGTGTCGTGTAGTACGATATCTAGGGATGAGTTTGCTAAGATAATGCCGGTTAAGCCTCCTACGGTAAATAGGAAGATAAAGCCCAGGGCTCAAAGTATTGCTGGGGATCATTTAATGTTGCCTCCATGGAGCGTAGCAAGTCAGCTAAAAACTTTAACCCCAGTTGGGATCGCAATGATTATAGTGGCAGAGGTGAAGTAGGCTCGTGTGTCTACATCTATGCCAACTGTAAACATGTGGTGGGCCCATACAATGAAGCCTAAAAATCCGATTGATATCATAGCTCAAACTATACCCATGTACCCAAATGGTTCTTTTTTTCCAGAGTAATAGGCTACAATGTGGGAGACTACTCCGAAACCAGGAAGAATGAGGATGTAGACTTCGGGGTGGCCAAAGAATCAGAATAGGTGTTGGTATAGGATAGGGTCTCCTCCTCCAACGGGGTCAAAAAAGGTAGTATTGAGGTTGCGATCTGTTAGCAGTATGGTAATGCCAGCGGCTAAGACTGGTAGGGAGAGGAGTAAAAGGACTGCTGTGATTAAGATTGATCAGACAAATAAAGGGGTTTGGTATAGGGATATTGCGGGGGGTTTTATGTTGATGATAGTGGTAATAAAGTTGATGGCCCCTAGGATAGAGGAAATACCTGCCAGGTGGAGGGAGAAGATGATTAGGTCTACGGAAGCTCCTGGGTGGGAGAAGTTTCCTGCTAAAGGGGGGTATACCGTTCAACCTGTTCCAGCGCCAGCCTCTACTATGGCTGATGCTATTAGTAGCAGGAAAGAAGGAGGGAGGAGTCAGAAGCTTATGTTATTTAGGCGGGGAAATGCCATGTCGGGTGCGCCGATTATTAGGGGTACTAATCAATTCCCGAAACCCCCAATCATAATAGGTATGACTGTAAAGAAAATTATAACGAATGCGTGGGCCGTTACGATAACGTTGTAGATGTGGTCGTTTCCTAATAGGCTGCCGGGTTGACCTAGTTCAGCTCGGATAAGAAGGCTCAGGGCTGTACCTATAACTCCAGCTCATGCACCAAACAGTAAGTATAGGGTCCCAATATCTTTGTGGTTTGTTGAAAAGAGCCAACGGTTAATGAGCATAGGTGGTAAAATGGCTGAGTAAGTATTAGGCTGTAAACCTAAAGATGGAGGTCTAGTCCTCCTTTTACCAGCCCCGAGGTGATTTTCATGTTGAATTGCAAATTCAAAGGAGTAGTTTAGAGTTTCTGCCGGGGCTTCTCCCGCCTTTTTTTCCTGCGGCGGGAGAAGTGGATCAAAGCCAGTCGATTGGGGTGTTTAGCTGTTAACTAAGTTTTTGTGGGTTTGAATCCCATTGATCTAGTGAGGGCTTAGCTTAATTAAAGTGGTTGATTTGCGTTCAATTGATGCAGAGTAGGTGTTTGCAGTCCTTATGTGTTTCAGAAATTAAGTGTTTTTACTTACTAAGGGCTTTGAAGGCTCTTGGTCTTGTTTAACCTAAATTTCTAGTGGGTGGTTAAGACTAGGGGGGAGATTGGTAGTAAGAGGGTAGAGATGATAGTGAGTGAGGGGATGAGGGGTATGGGTTTTGTATTTTCGAGTTGTCATGTTATTTTTGTGTTATTGGATGTGGGGAGTAGTGTTAGGGAGGTGGTATAGATTAGGCGTATGTAGAAATATAGGTTAAGTAGGGTTATGATAGTTATGATAGAAGGGATAAGGAAGTTGTTGTTCATTGTGAGTTCTTGAATAATAATTCACTTGGGTAGGAAGCCGGTTAGAGGGGGTAAACCTCCTAGGGATATGAGGGTGAGTGCTGTTAGTGGTGCTAAGTAGGTTAATTTGTTCCAGGTGCGGGATAGTATAAGGGTTGTGGTGCTTGTGTTTAGGTTAAGGATTAGGAATATGGTGGTTGTTAGGGTGATGTATATGGTTAAATAGAGAATTGTAGTAGTTGGGTTGTACACTAATGTTATTATTATTCAGCCTATGTGAGTGATTGAAGAGTATCCTAGGATTTTGCGTAATTGTGTTTGGTTTAGACCCCCTCAGCTACCTACCGTGATGGATAGGGTAGAGAGGATTAGGAGGGTATGGGTGTTGATTGATGGGTGAATTTGGTATATGATTAAGATGGGGGCTAGTTTTTGTCATGTAAGAAGGAGCAGGCCGGAAGTTAAGGATGTCCCTTGAGTGACTTCTGGGACTCAGAAGTGGAACGGGGCTATTCCTAGTTTTATGGCAAGGGCGGTTGTTATTATTAGGGATGGGGTTTGGTTGATGTGGCTTGTTGTTGTTCAACATCCTGATAGTAGGTTGTTGGAGATGATTGCTATTATGAGGATTATGGATGCGGTGGTTTGTGTTAGGAAGTATTTGATAGCAGCTTCTGTAGAGCGGAGGTTTGTTTTTTTTATTAGAATTGGAATAAAGGCTAGTATGTTTATTTCTAGGCCTGTTCAGGCGAGAAATCAGTGTGAGCTTAGTGTTGTGATAAGTGTGCCTGTGATTATTGTGGTGTAGATGATGAGTTGGGCTAGTGGGTTGATTAGTATGGGAAGGATATGACCAACATTTTCGGGGTATGGGCCCGATAGCTTGATTAGCTGACCTTACTTTAGGATAGGGTGTATAGGGTAGCACGGAGAAGTTTGGGTTCTCAGGAGTAGGTTCGATGCCTGCAGTCCTAGAAATAAGAGGGTTGAGGCCTCTATTATTTACTCTATCAAAGTAACTCTTTTGTCAGACATATTTCTAGGTTTGAGGGGGAATGCTGGAGATTGCGATGGGTG
Organism: Macaca nemestrina; assembly: GCF_043159975.1. NCBI lineage: Eukaryota > Metazoa > Chordata > Mammalia > Primates > Cercopithecidae > Macaca > Macaca nemestrina. The sequence continues at coordinate 19,697 of NW_027257769.1, forward strand.
TTGAGGTGGATCATATGAGTAGTGCTAGTGTGAGTGGGAGGAAGTTTTTTCATAGTAGGTGTATAAGTTGATCGTAACGGAATCGGGGGTGTGTTGCTCGGATTCATAGGAATAGGGAAGTCAGGAGTAGTGTTTTAATGGTGAAACATGTTGTGAATAGTTCTGGAGAGTGGGTGGGGTAGAATGTGCCTAGGAAAATTGTGGTTGTTAGGCCGTTTATTATGATGATGTTTGTGTATTCGGCTATGAAGAATAAGGCGAATGGACCTGCAGCGTATTCGATATTAAAGCCTGATACTAATTCTGATTCGCCTTCTATGAGGTCAAAGGGGGTTCGGTTTGTTTCTGCTAGTGTAGAGGCGAATCATATTATGGCTAGGGGTCATGATGGTAGGAGAAGTCATAGGTGTTCTTGCGTTGTAATGAGTGTGTTAAGGTTAAATGAGCCGCTTGTTAGTAGAACTGATAGTAGGATAATAGTGAGGGTAACTTCGTATGAAATTGTTTGGGCGACGGCTCGTAGGGCTCCGATTAGGGCATAGCTTGAGTTTGATGCTCATCCTGATCATAGGATGGAGTGGGCGATTAGGCTAAGTATAGCCAGGGTGAATAGGAGTCCGAGGTTGAAGTTGATTAGAGCGTTGGGTATGGGGAGGGGGGTTCATAGGAGGAGGGTAATGAAGAAGGCTAAAGCGGGTGCGATAATATAGAGGGTGGTGGTAGATGTTGAGGGTTTTAGGGGTTCTTTAGCGAAAAGTTTTACTGCATCAGCGAATGGTTGTAGTAGTCCGTATGGACCTACAACATTGGGTCCTTTTCGTAGTTGTATGTAGCCTAGTAACTTTCGTTCAATGAGTGTGAGGAATGCTATGGCGGCTAGTGTGGGTATAATTAGAAGTAGGAGGTTTACTGTGGTCATGGTGTTAAGAAGAGGGGTTGAACCTCTGGTTGTAAAGTTTTAAGTTTTATGCAATTACCGGGCTCTGCCATCTTAACAAACCCTGTTTTCGGGTAGAGTATGTGGTATTTTGTTAAATTGAGATTAGGTCATTTATGTAATGAAGGCGCTTTGGTGAAGTGGGCCTTATTTCTCTTGTCCTTTCGTACAGGGAGAAATACACAATAGATAGAAACCGACCTGGATTGCTCCGGTCTGAACTCAGATCACGTAGGACTTTAATCGTTGAACAAACGAACCCTTGATAGCTGCTGCACCATTAGGATGTCCTGATCCAACATCGAGGTCGTAAGCTCTATTGTCGATATGGACTCTAGAATAGAATTGCGCTGTTATCCCTAGGGTAACTTGTTCCGTTGATCAAATTATTGGATCAATTATGGGTTAGTTCGCTTTGACTTGTGTGGTCTTGGCATGTATTGTTCGGAGGTTTTGTTATGCTCCGAGGTCGCCCCAACCAAAATTTTTAATACAGGTGTAGTAGTTTAGAGGTCCGTGGGTTTGTGAGGTTTTTGATTGTATTAATAAATTAAAGCTCCATAGGGTCTTCTCGTCTTATTGTTTTATGCCCGTCTCTTCACGGGCAGGTCAATTTCACTGGTTGAAAGTAAGAGACAGTTAAACCCTCGTGGTGCCTTTCATGCGAGTCCCTATTTAAAGAACAAGTGATTATGCTACCTTTGCACGGTCAGGGTACCGCGGCCGTTAAACGTGTGTCACCGGGCAGGCAGTGCCTCTAATACTAGTAATGCTAGAGGTGATGTTTTTGGTAAACAGGCGGGGTTTGAGTTTGCCGAGTTCCTTTTACTTTTTTTAACCTTTCCTTGAGGCATGCCAGTGTTGGGTTAACAGTGAAGGTAGCATGGGCTTGTTTGTGTTTGCTGTGCCTGGCTGTTAAGTGTCGGTGAGGCTTTCGGTCCGATTTAGGCTTATGCAGTGGAGAAAGTATTCATGTTACTTATACTAGCATTATTGCTTCTATATGGTGATAGATTAATCCAATGTGGTGTGAGGAGTTCAGTTATGTGTTTGGTATTTTGAGATCGTTAATGTTGAGCTTGAACGCTTTCTTAATTGATGGCTGCTTTTAAGCCAACTATGGCAGTTAAGGGGTTTTACTCTCTCCGTAAGGTTTTTTCCTAGTGTCTAAAGAGCTGTCCCTCTTTAGACTGACAATTAAGCTTACAGGGGGATTAGGAAGTTCTGTGGGTAAGCTTAAGGTTGAACTAAGATTCTGTCTTGGATAACCAGCTATCACCAGGCTCGGTAGGCTTGTCACCCCTACCCAGAAATCTTCCCACTATTTTGCTACATAGATGGGTGCGCTCTTTTAGCTGTTTTTGGGTAGCTCGTCTGGTTTCGGGGAATTTGGCTTATAGTTCTCTTCGTAAAATTGTTTCTAGCTAATCCATTATGCGAAAGGTACAGGGGCTAGTCCTTGCTGTTTTGTGCTTAGGTGGTTTATCTATCTTTCCCTTGCGGTACTATATCTATAGCGCCAGATTAAAATTTCTATCGCCTATACTTTGTATAGGTAAATGGTTTAGTGTGTGTGTGTTGGTTTGTTATTAGTGTTGATTATGCTTGGGGCTAGTATTGGCTCAAGGTAATCAAGTGATGTTGAGATTTTCTGGGTGTAAGCCAGGTGCTTTATATTAAGCTATACCTTGATTTATCCAAGTGCACCTTCCAGTACACTTACCATGTTACGACTTATCCCCTCTATATAGATACTGGGGTGTTTAGTTAAGATGCTCCTTAAATATATTTGAGGGGAGTGACGGGCGGTGTGTGCGCGCTTTATGGCCTCGTTCAATTAAGCACTCTATTCTTAATTTACTGCTAAATCCTCCTTGGACTCTCAAATTTCATAAGAGTTTTCGTGGAGTTTTCTGATATAGAAAATGTAGCCCATTTTTTACCGTCTCATGGGCTACACCTTGACCTAACGTTTTTGCGGGGAGGCGTTTGCGCTCACTTTGTAACCTTTATCAGGGTTTGCTGAAGATGGCGGTATATAGGCTGAGCAAGAGAGGGTGGGGTAGATCGGGGTTTATCGATTATGAAACAGGCTCCTCTAGGGGGATGTAAAGCACCGTCAAGTCCTTTGAGTTTTAAGCCGTTGCTCGTAGTATTCTGGCGAGTAGTTTTGTTGTTTAACTACTGAGGTTTAGGGCCAAGCATAGTGGGGTGTCTAATCCCAGTTTGGGTCCTGGCTATTGTGTGTTCAGAAGCTTTAAAGCCACTTTCGTAGTTTATTTTACATCAGCTAGGGTTTTACAGTTTAGATGGAGTTTAGCTTTATTGTGCCAGATCTTAAACACCCTCTACGCCGATCTCTATTAGCTAGGGTCAATCGTGTGACCGCGGTGGCTGGCACGAGATTGACCAACCCTAAATATAGCATGGCTTAGTTAAACTTTCGTTCATTGCTAAATGTTTATCACTGCTGTCTCCCGTGGGGGTGTGGCTAGGCAAAGCGTTTTGAGCTGCGTGTGCGTGCTTGATGCTTGCTCCTCTTCGTCATAATGGTTTGTAGGGCGTCTTCACTGGAGCGGGGATGCTTGCATGTGTAGTCTTGCTAAAAGCCAATAGAAAGGCCAGGACCAAGCCTATTTGTTTATGGGGTGTGCAAACCCGTCTAGGCATTTTCAGTGTCTTGCTTTGGGTGGTTAAGCTACATAAACGGGGGTGTTGGCATAATTGTGGGGTAATTTCTTTCGGGTTGTGTGGTGGGAGTTTGATGAGGGTTAGTGTTAAGAGTGTTTAGTGAAGTAAATATTTGTTAGTTGAGGGAATGGCAGTTGGAGTTGTGCAAACCTAAAAGATGAAAATATAGGCTCCGATCGGATATATTAAGACTTTTGTTTTTGGGGTTTGGCAAGAGTGGGTTTTGGGTGAAGATTGGAGATGGGGGTGGGGGGGTTTGATGAGATATTGCCATGGTTATGTGGTGTGGTGTTACCAGGGTAATTATTAGTATGTCCTACAAGCATGAATTAAATAACACCTTGCTTAAGGTCTGCGGGGAGCTAGAATATTGAACGTAGGTGCGATCAATAGCTGTATTGTACTAGGAATCAAAGACAGGCGCATTCAGGACGGGATGTGGTGGGAGTCAGCATTCTGCAATGGGGTTGCGTGCGGACCAGAGATAAAAGATACCAAATGCATGGAAAGCTCCCGTGACTGGTTAATAGGGTGATAGACCCGTGATCCATCGAGATGTCTTATTTAAGGGGAACGTGTGGGCGATCTTGGTTGTTATGGCCCTGAGGTAAGAACCAGATGCCGGATACAGTTCAGGTATAGCTACCCCCACGAGTTATGGGCCCGGAGCGAGGAGAGTAGTACTCTTGTGCGGGATGTTGGTTTCACGGAGGATGGTGAGCAAGGGATTCCTAAGTGAGGGGGGGCATCCGTAGTGAGGAGGATTATTTAATAGGTATGTGCTATGTACGATGAACGATTTAATGTACTATGGACGACTGGCATGGACTGGTGTGGTCAATATTCGTAGGGAAGGTGATTTAATTTGGAGTAGGTCACGCTATGTACTACTGTTGATGGTTCCTAGGAGGGTTCTTGCTTGTAAGCATGCTTTTCGAGAATGTTAAGTTGATATGTAATAATATGTTTTATGTACAGTCAAGCATATATAGTACTATATAATATACATGGTGACTAGCAGTAATGCACGAATTACATAATAATATAATGAGTGGGTTGTACTGAGTTGTGCTGTGGAGACCATACAACATAAGAATACAGAAAGTAGTTTAAATTAGAATACCAGCTTTGGGTGCTGGTGGTGGAGTTGGATACTTTCTTTCTGATTGCCCTAGGAAGAATGTTTCATTTCTGGTTTACAAGGCCAGTGTATTAGTTTATACTACGAGGGCAAGTTCACTTGAGTAGGTTGTTTTCGATTAGGGAGGCTAGTGGTATTAGGATTAGAATTGTTGTGAAGTATATTATGGATGCTACTTGGCCGATGGTGATAAGGGGTTGGGTTATTGGTTCGCTTCCAATTCAGGTGAGGGTTAGTAGGGTCGTGACTAGGAGTCAGAATAGGAATTGGCTGAGTGGGCGAAATATTATGCTTTGTTGTTTGGATTTGTGGAGTATGGGGATGGTTGCTAGGATGAAGATTGATAGGAAGAGTGCTAACACACCCCCTAATTTGTTGGGGACAGATCGCAGGATTGTGTATGCGAATAGGAAGTATCATTCCGGCTTGATGTGTGGGGGGGTATTTAGTGGGTCAGCTGGAATATAGTTGTTTGGGTCGTTTAGGAGATTGGGTAAGAATAGTGTTAGTGTTGCTAGGGCAAAGAGAAGGAGGATTAGGCCTAGGATGTCTTTGATTGTGTAGTAGGGGTGAAAGGTGATTTTATCCGAGTCGGAGGAAATTCCGCAGGGGTTGTTTGATCCTGTTTCGTGTAGGAAAAGTAGGTGTACGGCTGTGAGGGCGACGATGATGAAGGGTAGGATGAAGTGCAGGGTGAAGAATCGTGTGAGAGTAGGGCTGCCAATGGCGTATCCACCTCAGATTCATTGGACGATATTAGTTCCGATATAGGGGATTGCTGACAGTAAGTTTGTGATTACGGTTGCCCCCCAGAATGATATTTGGCCTCATGGGAGAACGTAGCCCATGAAAGCCGTTGTCATTGTTATAAGAAGGAGTATAATCCCGATGTTTCAGGTTTCTTGAAGAAGGTATGAGCCGTAGTAGAGGCCTCGGCCTATGTGTAGGAAAAGGCAGATGAAGAGTGCAGAGGCACCATTGGCGTGGAGGTAGCGAGTGGTCCAGCCGTAGTTGACATCTCGGGTAATGTGTGCAATTGAGGAGAAGGCAGAGGAGGTGTCTGGTGAGTAGTGTATTGCTAAGAATAAGCCTGTGATGATTTGTAGAGTTAGGCAGGCTGCAAGGAGTGAGCCGAAGTTTCATCACATGGAGAGGTTAGGCGGGGTGGGTAAGTCAATGAGGGAGTGGTTAATTATTTTTATGATTGGGTTGGATTTACGTATTGGAGTCATTGGTGCTTTTATAGTTGAAATACAACGATGGTTTTTCATATCATTAGTTATGGTTGGAGTCCATATGGAAGCGATGATGTATGTTCTGTTTACATTGAGTGTACTGTTAGTTATGGGGTTTGTGGGTTTTTCTTCCAAGCCTTCTCCTATTTATGGGGGTTTAGCGTTAATTGTTAGTGGTGTGGTTGGTTGTGTGATTGTTTTGAATTGTGGGGGGGTTTATATGGGTTTAATGATGTTTTTGGTTTATCTGGGAGGTATGATAGTTGTTTTTGGTTATACTACAGCAATAGCTATTGAAGAATACCCTGAGACATGAGGTTCGGGGTTTGAGGTTTTAGGGGGTCTTTTAGTAGGGTTGATGATGGAGGTGGTATTGGTTCTATGGGTTTTAAGTTTAGATGAGGCAGTAGTAGTGGTGGTCGGTTTTAGTGATACTGGTGATTGGGTGATTTTTGAGGAGGAGGGGTCGGGGCTTATTCGAGGTGATTCTATTGGTGCGGGTGCCTTATATGATTATGGGCGTTGATTAGTGGTGGTTGCTGGTTGGACGCTGTTTGTTGGTGTGTACGTTGTGATTGAGATTATTCGGGGCAATAGGTTATATTATTAAGAGTAGGGCTAGAGTAAGGGGGATGAGGAAGGAAAGGGAATAGAGTTTGATTATGCCTTTTTGGGGGGTTACGGTTATGGAAGCGGTGGTGTGTGCTTGTGAGATTATTTTGGGTATGGATTTTTCTAGTCATGTTAAGTCTAATAGGAGGAGAGCTAAGTTTTGGCTTATAAGTAGATTTTGATAGGGGACTATGCGGTGAATTGTGGTGGGGAAGTATCCTAGTATGCTGGAGAATTTGAATATTTGTGATGGGTTTTTTATTTTTAGTTTGTTTGTTATTAGAGTGAGGTCTAGAGCTGCTAGGAAGCCTAGGGCGGTTGCGCATAGGGCTGAGAGTTTTAAGTAGAGGGGTATTGTTGGTTGGAGGGGTGTGGTGGGGGGGATGCTATTGGTGATAAGAAATCCTGTGATTATGCTGCCTATTGTGAGGCGTTTAATTGGGTTTAGTAGGGCGGGGTTGTTTTCGTTAATGCTTGTTAGGGCTGGGAAGCGGGGTTGTCCTGTTAGGGTGAGGAGAATGGTTCGAGTAGTATAGGCGCTTGTTAGGGAGGTGGCGATGAGAGTAATAAATAGGGCTCAGGCGTTGGTATACGATGTGTTTGTGGCTTCGATGATGAGGTCTTTGGAGTAGAAGCCTGTGAGGAAGGGTATTCCTGTGAGTGCCAGGCTGCCAATGGTTAGGGAAGTTGAGGTGAGGGGTATTGTTTTAAATAGGCCTCCTATTTTTCGAATGTCTTGTTCGTTGCTTAGGTTGTGGATGATGGATCCGGAGCATATAAAAAGTATGGCTTTAAAGAAGGCATGGGTGCAGATGTGTAGGAATGCTAGGTGTGGTTGGTTGATGCCAATGGTAACCATTATTAGGCCTAGTTGGCTTGAGGTGGAGAAGGCTACAATTTTTTTAATATCATTTTGTGCGAGGGCACAGATGGCTATAAAGAGGGTGGTGATAGCTCCTAGGCATAGTGTGAGACTTTGAATTAGTATATTGGTTTCTATTAGAGGGTGGAAGCGAATGAGTAGGAACACCCCGGCGACGACTATGGTGCTGGAGTGAAGTAGAGCTGAGACTGGAGTCGGGCCTTCTATGGCAGAGGGTAGTCAGGGGTGGAGGCCAAATTGAGCTGATTTTCCTGCTGCTGCTAGGAGGAGGCCTATTAGTGGGAGGGAGCTTGGGTTGGAGTTTAGGGTTAGTATTTGTTGAAAGTCCCATGAGTTGCAATGTAGGAGGAATCATGCTATAGCTAGGATGAGACCAATGTCGCCGATGCGGTTGTATAGGATTGCCTGGATGGCTGCTGTGTTAGCATCTGCTCGAGCGTGCCACCAGCTAATTAAGAGGAATGATATAATCCCCACGCCCTCCCAGCCGATAAAGAACTGGAAGAGGTTGTTAGCAGTAACTAGAATTAGTATGGTGATAAGGAAAATGAGAAGGTATTTGAAGAATTGGTTGATGCTTGGGTCTGAGTTTATGTACCATAGTGAGAATTCTATAATAGATCAGGTGATGAATAGTGCAATTGGAATGAATATTATGGAGAAGTAATCTAGTTTAAAGCTTAGTGTTAGGCTTAATGTTTGAGTCACTACTCAATGTCAGCTTCAAATGGTTGTTTCTTGGTTTAGAAAGATGAATAGGGTTGTTGGGATGAGGCTGGTGATGAAGGCATATATTACGGTTATTTTTACGTAGTTTGGGTATGAGCGTTTTTTATTAGGACTGATGAGGGAAGCAAAAACTGGAAGAGTTAGGGAGGTAAGGGTTGTTATTATGATGGAGGTGCACATGATTACTACTTTTATTTGGAGTTGCACCAATGTTTTTGACTCCTAAGGTCAACGGATGGCTGTTATCCTTTAAAAGTTGAGAAAACCGTAGTTTTAAGTACGGAGATGTGGATTAGCAGTCCTTATGGGTTTTCTCGGTAAATAAGGGGTGGTGAGCCTCTGTAGTTAGATTCACAATCTAATGTTTTAGTTAAACTATATCTACAGGAAGTGAACCCTAGGATGATGTTGGGGTTGAAAGATAGAAGAATAATTGGGGCGAGGTGTATGAGTATTAGTGTATTTTCTCGTGTGAAGGGGGGTTTTATGTTAATTATGTGATGCGTAAGTGCTCCTCGTTGTATTGTGATGAATATGTGGAGGGAGTAGAGGGCTGTGATTAGTATATTAAGTCCTGTTAGTATGATGGTAATATGGGATCAGGAGAATGAGGTTGTGATTGCGAAGAGTTCGCCCAGTAGGTTGATGGTGGGGGGTAGGGCGAGATTGGTAAGGCTTGCTGTGAGCCATCAGAAAGCTGCTAGTGGAAGTAGGATTTGAAGTCCTCGAGATAGAAGTATGATGCGGCTGTGGGTGCGTTCATAGTTTGAGTTAGCTAAGCAGAAATATATGGAAGAGGTGAGTCCATGGGCAATTATAAGGATGGTTGCGCCAGAGAAGCTTCAGGGGGTTTGGATGAGGGAGGCTACGATTACAAGAGCCATGTGGCTTACGGAGGAGTATGCGATGAGTGATTTTAGATCTGTTTGTCGGAGGCATGTTAGACTTGTTATGATTATGCCTCATAGGGATAGTATGAGGAATGGATAGGCTATGTATTCTGTCAGAGGGTCAAGGATAGGGGTGAGTCGTATTATGCCGTAGCCACCTAGTTTTAGGAGTACTGCGGCAAGAACTATTGATCCTGCAATGGGAGCTTCAACATGGGCTTTGGGAAGTCATAGGTGTAAGCCATATAGGGGTATTTTTGTCATGAAGGCTATTATGCATGCTAGTCAGGTAAAGCCGTGGGATCAGGTGGTTGTTAGTTTTCGGTTTGTGAGCGTTAGTAGTGTAATGTTTAGTGAGCCTGTGTTGTTATAGGTGTGGCTTAGTATGATGAGTAGGGGCAGGGAGCCGGCTAGTGTGTAGAATAGAAAATATGTACTTGCATTAAGACGTTCTGCTTGGTTGCCTCATTTAGTAATGATAATTAGAGTAGGAATGAGGGTGGTTTCAAATAGGATGTAAAATATAATTAGTTCTGTGGTTATGAATGTTAGAATTAGGGTGATTTGTAGAAGAATTATTATGGAGAGAAAGAGTTTCTTTTGTGAGGGAGGTTCGTTGCATAGGTGATATTGGCTTGCTATGATTATGAGAGGTAGGAGTCAGATAGTTAGCGTTAGGAGAGGTGTTGTTAGTGGGTCAGAGGATAGGTAGGTTGAGTGGTTGAGGAGGTTGGTATTGGTTTGGTTGAAGAATAGCAAGGGAATGAGGCTAATGGTTAGGCTGTGTACAGTCAGGTTGATTCAGATTATATCATTTTTGGAGAGTCATGTTATAGGTAGTAGTATGGTTGTGGGGATAATTACTTTTAGCATTGAAGCAGGTTCAGGTTGTGAATGTAGTCTAGTCCGTATGTGTTGGAAATTGAGACTAGTAAGGCAAGACCTACTGCTGCTTCACAAGCGGCGAATACTAGTAAGATGATTGGTATAATATTAATTAGGGGAGAGTGTGTGTTTAAGGCAATAAGGGTGGTTATGATAAAGAGTGATATTATCATTCTTCTAGGCAGAGGAGAGAAGCTATTAGGTGTGAGCGGTAGGTTAATATGCCTAGAAGAGAGATGGTAAATGCTAATATAATATTTATGTAGGTAGGGGTCATTTGGTTAGTATGATTATCATAATCTAATGAGTCGAAATCATTTGTTTTATTTAAACTACTTACCAATTCGACTCAATCTAACCCTTTTGAGTTCATTCGTAGGTTAGGCTGAGGATTAGGATAATAATGAAAGCGATGGTTGATTTGATTATTATTGGGAGGTTTGTTGTTTGAATGGCTCATGGTAGGGATAGTAGTAGGGCAATTTCTATGTCGAATAGTAGGAAGGTAATGGCGATTAGGAAAAACTTTATTGAGAACGGAGTACGAGCGGGGTTTAAGGGGTCAAATCCGCATTCGTAGGGGCTAGTTTTTTCTGCATAGGAGTTAAGTTGGGGTAATCAGAATATGATGATTATCAGTAGTGTGGTTAATAGGGTGTTGATTGTTAAGGCTAGTACTAGGTTAATTACTCTTTTTTGAATGTTGTCAAAGCTGGTTGATTGGAAGTCAACTGTACTGGTTATACTAAAAGAGTAGGATCCTCATCAATAGATAGAAATATAGAGGAGTAGTCAGACAACGTCTACAAAGTGTCAATATCAGGCGGCAGCTTCGAAGCCGAAATGGTGGTTTGATGTGAAGTGGTATAGTAGTTGACGGATGAGGCAAATAAAGAGGAATGTGGATCCAATAATGACGTGGAGCCCGTGGAAGCCTGTGGTAATGAAGAATGTTGAACCGTAAATACCATCAGAGATGGTGAATGGCGCTTCAAAGTATTCTGAGATTTGTAGCAGGGTGAAATAAGTGCCTAGTAGGATTGTGATGGACAGGGCTTGGATTGTTTGTTTTCGATCGTTGTTTATGAGGCTGTGATGGGCTCAGGTGATTGTAACTCCGGATGCGAGTAGTACAGAGGTGTTTAGGAGGGGCACCTCTAGGGGGTTTAGTGGGGTAATGCCTGTTGGTGGTCAGTGGCCTCCTAAGCAGGGTGTTGGGGCGAGGCTTGAGTGGTAAAATGCTCAGAAGAAGCCGATAAAGAAGAATACTTCTGAGATAATGAATAGTGA
>NW_027257770.1:0-30989 GCF_043159975.1 Macaca nemestrina
CAGAGAGAAACAATCATGACAGGGATCTCCAGGAAGTGTCTCCCTGATGGACTGGGAAGTGATCCTTCTGGAAGACATCCAGCCAGCCCAGGAAGCATCTAATCCCCGGAGAAACAGGGGATACACAGGCAGAGGGAGGACGGAGCAGAGGCCAGAGTCCAGGCGGGGTAGAGCACCGTGCCACTGCCACGGGCTTCATCACAGGGGTGCCAAACGGGTGGCTTGTCCAGTGAGGCCGGCGTTCCAGTGACTGGGATTGTGGCCATCTCCCATTCCCGGCTTCCTCTTTCAGCCTGTGTCGTGGTGTGGCTTCTTTTCTCAGAGAAGAGCCCTGAAAAGATCCAAGCCTCTTCTGTGATGTGGGCCTCCTCCTCTCCTGCTGGACAATGAGCTCCCGTGCGGCTTTTGTCTGTGGCTGGACTGTGTTCGCCTTGATCTCAGAAGAGAGGCCGCCCGGGATGGGGATGAGATTTCAACCGCTCCGGGAGCAACGCATCTCCTCACGTGGTCGAAGCCTTGGCAATCCCAAAGTGGAACCGCCGGGACAACGGTTGACAAGCGGACACATGACCCAGGCACAGACGCAGAGGGAGGCTCACCAAAGACAGGCCGACATGCAAGACACCGTTTTCTGGCGCATCGGGAACATTTCTCCAAACACACACACACACACACACACACACACCCCAACCGACAGAGAGAGGGCAAGAAACTCACAGAGTGTGAGAGACAGACAGAAGCGAAAATGGGAGACACACAAACACATACACACACCAGCAGTCCTACAGCAGTGACGCAGAAACAAACACCCCCAGGCAGGCGCTGAGGCTACGGGGTTCGGCTCTCGAGCAGAACGACCCTCGCTTGAGAGAGCAGCCCACCGGCCCGCAGGCCGACCCGTCTTCGAGATCCCGGGGGCACGACTTTCGGGGAGACTCACCCGAACAGCGTCCGGGCGGGTCTGAGGCTGGGATGCGGCGCTGCTTTCCCCGGACTCCGCCTGTGCTTTCAACATCCTGGGCAGCCCTATGCCACGACTCCTGGCATCCGGAGACGGTCCTGCCGACCCCGTGGAGAGGTCAGGCTGGAGCCTCCGAGCCCCGCCACCCAAGCACTGCCACGGAGGGCTCTTGTTTGCCAGGCCTCAGGGCGTGGTTGCTCTGACAACCGTGGGAACCACTGTGACGCAAGAGCACCCGCTCGCCACTCGCGCATGCGCATTGGCTGGGCCGCCCCGCGCACCGAGCCGGCAGTCAGGCCGCGTCCCCTTTAAACGACGGTGGCCGCTGGGCGCCAGGGGCTCTCCTGCTGCAGCCTTGGCAGCGGCTGCATCCGGGGTCCAGTAGGGGGCCGCGTGGGAGAGGCGGCCGCGGGCGGCGTCCCAGGATCAAACCCCAGGAGTCCGGTCTTCAGGACCTCCGTGAGCCGATTTCCATTGGGGGAGGGGGAGCTTCAGGGCGCCTGATGGGGTCAGGTCACGACCTCCCATCAGATCCGATTCTGGACCCCTCCGGGTAAGAATGGATGGTCTGAGCACATGGACTGAGGCAGGCAGGGCCTGGCTGCAGCCCAGAATGATCCCATGGGCCTCAAGGCGTGGAGTCAGCTGAAAGTTCACTGACCCGTGAGCCCTCTGCCTCCCTCCTTTGAAACAGCAGTGCCCTGCCGGGATACTGAAGGGCCTGGGACCTAGCCGCGGGCCAAAAGTTTCAGGGGGTCAGTCCAACCAGGAGCAGAGGGGAGTCTCATTCTCAGGAATGAGACTGGATGTGCAGAGGAAATGTGACCAGCACCTGTCGCAGAAGACAAGGACTTGTCTTTCAAAGGGGGAGGGGGACAGAGGGCTCAGGTGCGTCAGTGACCTTTCAGTTGACAGCGCAGCCTTGTGGCCTGTGGGATGATGGTGGGCTGCAGCCAGACCCTGCCTGCCTCACTAGATGTGCTCAGCCCACGCTTTCTCACCCGGAGGCTCCTGAATCGGATCTGAAGCGGAGTCCTGAGACCCCAGCAGGCGCCCTGAAGCTCCCCCTCCCCCGGTGGAAATCGGCTGAAACCCAAGCAGGTTTGCAGAGAGAAACGATCATGACAGGGATCTCCAGGAAGTGTCTCCCTGATGGACCGGGAAGTGATCCCTCTGGAAGACATCCAGCCAGCCCAGGAAGCATCTAATCCCCGGAGAAACAGGGGATACACAGGCAGAGGGAGGACGGAGCAGAGGCCAGAGCCCAGGCGGGGTAGAGCACCGTGCCACTGCCACGGGCTTCATCACAGGGGTGCCAAACGGGTGTCTTGTCCAGTGAGGCCGGCGTTCCAGTGACTGGGATTGTGGCCATCTCCCATTCCCGGCTTCCTCTTTCAGCCTGTGTCGTGGTGTGGCTTCTTTTCTCAGAGAAGAGCCCTGAAAAGATCCAAGCCTCTTCTGTGATGTGGGCCTCCTCCTCTCCTGCTGGACAATGAGCTCCCGTGCGGCTTTTGTCTGTGGCTGGATTGTGTTGGCCCTGATCTCAGAAGAGAGGCCGCACGGGATGGGGATGAGATTGCAACGGCTCCGGGAGCAACACATCTCCTCACGTGGTCGAAGCCTTGGCAATCCCAAAGTGGAACCGCCGGGACAACGGTTGACAAGCGGACACATGACCCAGGCACAGACGCAGAGGGAGGCTCACCAAAGACAGGCCGACATGCAAGACACCGTTTTCTGGCGCATCGGGCACATTTCTCCAAACACACACAAACACACACACACACACACACACACCCCAACCGACAGACAGAGGGCAAGAAACTCACAGAGTGTGAGAGACAGACAGAAGCGAAAATGGGAGACACACAAACACATACACACACCAGCAGTCCTACAGCAGTGACGCAGAAACAAACACCCCCAGGCAGGCGCTGAGGCTACGGGGTTCGGCTCTCGAGCAGAACGACCCTCGCTTGAGAGAGCAGCCCACCGGCCCGCAGGTCGACCCGTCTTCGAGATCCCAGGGGCACGACTTTCGGGGAGACTCACCCGAACAGCGTCCGGGCGGGTCTGAGGCTGGGATGCGGCGCTGCTTTCCCCGGACTCGCCTGTGCTTTCAACATCCTGGGCAGCCCTATGCCACGACTCCTGGCATCCGGAGACGGTCCTGCCGACCCGTGGAGAGGTCAGGCTGGAGACTCGGAGCCCCGACACCAAAGCACTGCCACGGAGGGCTCCTGTTTGCCAGGCCTCAGGGCGTGGTTGCTCTGACAACCGTGGGAACCACTGTGACGCAAGAGCACCCGCTCGCCACTCGCGCATGCGCATTGGCTGGGCCGCCCCGCGCTCCGCTGCCGGCAGTCAGGCCGCGTCCCCTTTAAACGACGGTGGCCGCTGGGCGCCAGGGGCTCTCCTGCTGCAGCCTTGGCAGCGGCTGCATCCGGGTTTCCAGTAGGGGGCCGCGTGGGAGAGGCGGCCGCGGGCGGCGTCCCAGGATCAAACCCCAGGAGTCCCGTCTTCAGGACCTCCGTGAGCCGATTTCCATTGGGGGAGGGGGAGCTTCAGGGCGCCTGATGGGGTCAGGTCACGACCTCCCATCAGATCCGATTCTGGACCCCTCCGGGTAAGAATGGATGGTCTGAGCACATGGACTGAGGCAGGCAGGGCCTGGCTGCAGCCCAGAATGATCCCATGGGCCTCAAGGCGTGGAGTCAGCTGAAAGTTCACTGACCCGTGAGCCCTCTGCCTCCCTCCTTTGAAACAGCAGTGCCCTGCCGGGATACTGAAGGGCCTGGGACCTAGCCGCGGGCCAAAAGTTTCAGGGGGTCAGTCCACCCAGGAGCAGAGGGGAGTCTCATTCTCAGGAATGAGACTGGATGTGCAGAGGAAATGTGACCAGCACCTGTCGCAGAAGACAAGGACTTGTCTTTCAAAGGGGGAGGGGGACAGAGGGCTCAGGTGCGTCAGTGACCTTTCAGTTGACAGCGCAGCCTTGTGGCCTGTGGGATGATGGTGGGCTGCAGCCAGACCCTGCCTGCCTCACTACATGTGCTCAGCCCATGCTTTCTCACCCGGAGGCTCCTAAATCGGATCTGAAGCAGAGTCCTGAGACCCCAGCAGGCGCCCTGAAGCTCCCCCTCCCCCGGTGGAAATCGGCTGAAACCCAAGCAGGTTTGCAGAGAGAAACAATCATGACAGGGATCTCCAGGAAGTGTCTCCCTGATGGACTGGGAAGTGATCCTTCTGGAAGACATCCAGCCAGCCCAGGAAGCATCTAATCCCCGGAGAAACAGGGGATACACAGGCAGAGGGAGGACGGAGCAGAGGCCAGAGCCCAGGCGGGGTAGAGCACCGTGCCACTGCCACGGGCTTCATCACAGGGGTGCCAAACGGGTGGCTTGTCCAGTGAGGCCGGCGTTCCAGTGACTGGGATTGTGGCCATCTCCCATTCCCGGCTTCCTCTTTCAGCCTGTGTCGTGGTGTGGCTTCTTTTCTCAGAGAAGAGCCCTGAAAAGATCCAAGCCTCTTCTGTGATGTGGGCCTCCTCCTCTCCTGCTGGACAATGAGCTCCCGTGCGGCTTTTGTCTGTGGCTGGACTGTGTTCGCCTTGATCTCAGAAGAGAGGCCGCCCGGGATGGGGATGAGATTTCAACCGCTCCGGGAGCAACGCATCTCCTCACGTGGTCGAAGCCTTGGCAATCCCAAAGTGGAACCGCCGGGACAACGGTTGACAAGCGGACACATGACCCAGGCACAGACGCAGAGGGAGGCTCACCAAAGACAGGCCGACATGCAAGACACCGTTTTCTGGCGCATCGGGAACATTTCTCCAAACACACACACACACACACACACACACACCCCAACCGACAGAGAGAGGGCAAGAAACTCACAGAGTGTGAGAGACAGACAGAAGCGAAAATGGGAGACACACAAACACATACACACACCAGCAGTCCTACAGCAGTGACGCAGAAACAAACACCCCCAGGCAGGCGCTGAGGCTACGGGGTTCGGCTCTCGAGCAGAACGACCCTCGCTTGAGAGAGCAGCCCACCGGCCCGCAGGCCGACCCGTCTTCGAGATCCCGGGGGCACGACTTTCGGGGAGACTCACCCGAACAGCGTCCGGGCGGGTCTGAGGCTGGGATGCGGCGCTGCTTTCCCCGGACTCCGCCTGTGCTTTCAACATCCTGGGCAGCCCTATGCCACGACTCCTGGCATCCGGAGACGGTCCTGCCGACCCCGTGGAGAGGTCAGGCTGGAGCCTCCGAGCCCCGCCACCCAAGCACTGCCACGGAGGGCTCTTGTTTGCCAGGCCTCAGGGCGTGGTTGCTCTGACAACCGTGGGAACCACTGTGACGCAAGAGCACCCGCTCGCCACTCGCGCATGCGCATTGGCTGGGCCGCCCCGCGCACCGAGCCGGCAGTCAGGCCGCGTCCCCTTTAAACGACGGTGGCCGCTGGGCGCCAGGGGCTCTCCTGCTGCAGCCTTGGCAGCGGCTGCATCCGGGGTCCAGTAGGGGGCCGCGTGGGAGAGGCGGCCGCGGGCGGCGTCCCAGGATCAAACCCCAGGAGTCCGGTCTTCAGGACCTCCGTGAGCCGATTTCCATTGGGGGAGGGGGAGCTTCAGGGCGCCTGATGGGGTCAGGTCACGACCTCCCATCAGATCCGATTCTGGACCCCTCCGGGTAAGAATGGATGGTCTGAGCACATGGACTGAGGCAGGCAGGGCCTGGCTGCAGCCCAGAATGATCCCATGGGCCTCAAGGCGTGGAGTCAGCTGAAAGTTCACTGACCCGTGAGCCCTCTGCCTCCCTCCTTTGAAACAGCAGTGCCCTGCCGGGATACTGAAGGGCCTGGGACCTAGCCGCGGGCCAAAAGTTTCAGGGGGTCAGTCCAACCAGGAGCAGAGGGGAGTCTCATTCTCAGGAATGAGACTGGATGTGCAGAGGAAATGTGACCAGCACCTGTCGCAGAAGACAAGGACTTGTCTTTCAAAGGGGGAGGGGGACAGAGGGCTCAGGTGCGTCAGTGACCTTTCAGTTGACAGCGCAGCCTTGTGGCCTGTGGGATGATGGTGGGCTGCAGCCAGACCCTGCCTGCCTCACTAGATGTGCTCAGCCCACGCTTTCTCACCCGGAGGCTCCTGAATCGGATCTGAAGCGGAGTCCTGAGACCCCAGCAGGCGCCCTGAAGCTCCCCCTCCCCCGGTGGAAATCGGCTGAAACCCAAGCAGGTTTGCAGAGAGAAACGATCATGACAGGGATCTCCAGGAAGTGTCTCCCTGATGGACTGGGAAGTGATCCCTCTGGAAGACATCCAGCCAGCCCAGGAAGCATCTAATCCCCGGAGAAACAGGGGATACACAGGCAGAGGGAGGACGGAGCAGAGGCCAGAGCCCAGGCGGGGTAGAGCACCGTGCCACTGCCACGGGCTTCATCACAGGGGTGCCAAACGGGTGTCTTGTCCAGTGAGGCCGGCGTTCCAGTGACTGGGATTGTGGCCATCTCCCATTCCCGGCTTCCTCTTTCAGCCTGTGTCGTGGTGTGGCTTCTTTTCTCAGAGAAGAGCCCTGAAAAGATCCAAGCCTCTTCTGTGATGTGGGCCTCCTCCTCTCCTGCTGGACAATGAGCTCCCGTGCGGCTTTTGTCTGTGGCTGGATTGTGTTGGCCCTGATCTCAGAAGAGAGGCCGCACGGGATGGGGATGAGATTGCAACGGCTCCGGGAGCAACACATCTCCTCACGTGGTCGAAGCCTTGGCAATCCCAAAGTGGAACCGCCGGGACAACGGTTGACAAGCGGACACATGACCCAGGCACAGACGCAGAGGGAGGCTCACCAAAGACAGGCCGACATGCAAGACACCGTTTTCTGGCGCATCGGGCACATTTCTCCAAACACACACAAACACACACACACACACACACACACACCCCAACCGACAGAGAGAGGGCAAGAAACTCACAGAGTGTGAGAGACAGACAGAAGCGAAAATGGGAGACACACAAACACATACACACACCAGCAGTCCTACAGCAGTGACGCAGAAACAAACACCCCCAGGCAGGCGCTGAGGCTACGGGGTTCGGCTCTCGAGCAGAACGACCCTCGCTTGAGAGAGCAGCCCACCGGCCCGCAGGTCGACCCGTCTTCGAGATCCCAGGGGCACGACTTTCGGGGAGACTCACCCGAACAGCGTCCGGGCGGGTCTGAGGCTGGGATGCGGCGCTGCTTTCCCCGGACTCGCCTGTGCTTTCAACATCCTGGGCAGCCCTATGCCACGACTCCTGGCATCCGGAGACGGTCCTGCCGACCCGTGGAGAGGTCAGGCTGGAGACTCGGAGCCCCGACACCAAAGCACTGCCACGGAGGGCTCCTGTTTGCCAGGCCTCAGGGCGTGGTTGCTCTGACAACCGTGGGAACCACTGTGACGCAAGAGCACCCGCTCGCCACTCGCGCATGCGCATTGGCTGGGCCGCCCCGCGCTCCGCTGCCGGCAGTCAGGCCGCGTCCCCTTTAAACGACGGTGGCCGCTGGGCGCCAGGGGCTCTCCTGCTGCAGCCTTGGCAGCGGCTGCATCCGGGTTTCCAGTAGGGGGCCGCATGGGAGAGGCGGCCGCGGGCGGCGTCCCAGGATCAAACCCCAGGAGTCCCGTCTTCAGGACCTCCGTGAGCCGATTTCCTTCGGGGGAGGGGGACCTTCAGGGCGCCTGATGGGGTCAGGTCACGACCTCCCATCAGATCCGATTCTGGACCCCTCCGTGTAAGAATGGATGGTCTGAGCACACGGACTGAGGCAGGCAGGGCCTGGCTGCAGCCCAGAATGATCCCATGGGCCTCAAGGCGTGGAGTCAGCTGCAAGTTCACTGACCCGTGAGCCCTCTGCCTCCCTCCTTTGAAACAGCAGTGCCCTGCCGGGATACTGAAGGGCCTGGGACCTAGCCGCGGGCCAAAAGTTTCAGGGGGTCAGTCCACCCAGGAGCAGAGGGGAGTCTCATTCTCAGGAATGAGACTGGATGTGCAGAGGAAATGTGACCAGCACCTGTCGCAGAAGACAAGGACTTGTCTTTCAAAGGGGGAGGGGGACAGAGGGCTCAGGTGCGTCAGTGACCTTTCAGTTGACAGCGCAGCCTTGTGGCCTGTGGGATGATGGTGGGCTGCAGCCAGACCCTGCCTGCCTCACTAGATGTGCTCAGCCCACGCTTTCTCACCCGGAGGCTCCTGAATCGGATCTGAAGCGGAGTCCTGAGACCCCAGCAGGCGCCCTGAAGCTCCCCCTCCCCCGGTGGAATTCGGCTGAAACCCAAGCAGGTTTGCAGAGAGAAACAATCATGACAGGGATCTCCAGGAAGTGTCTCCCTGATGGACTGGGAAGTGATCCTTCTGGAAGACATCCAGCCAGCCCAGGAAGCATCTAATCCCCGGAGAAACAGGGGATACACAGGCAGAGGGAGGACGGAGCAGAGGCCAGAGCCCAGGCGGGGTAGAGCACCGTGCCACTGCCACGGGCTTCATCACAGGGGTGCCAAACGGGTGGCTTGTCCAGTGAGGCCGGCGTTCCAGTGACTGGGATTGTGGCCATCTCCCATTCCCGGCTTCCTCTTTCAGCCTGTGTCGTGGTGTGGCTTCTTTTCTCAGAGAAGAGCCCTGAAAAGATCCAAGCCTCTTCTGTGATGTGGGCCTCCTCCTCTCCTGCTGGAAAATGAGCTCCCGTGCGGCTTTTGTCTGTGGCTGGACTGTGTTGGCCCTGATCTCAGAAGAGAGGCCGCACGGGATGGGGATGAGATTGCAACGGCTCCGGGAGCAACACATCTCCTCACGTGGTCGAAGCCTTGGCAATCCCAAAGTGGAACCGCCGGGACAACGGTTGACAAGCGGACACATGACCCAGGCACAGACGCAGAGGGAGGCTCACCAAAGACAGGCCGACATGCAAGACACCGTTTTCTGGAGCATCGGGCACATTTCTCCAAACACACACAAACACACACACACACACACACACACCCCAACCGACAGACAGAGGGCAAGAAACTCACAGAGTGTGAGAGACAGACAGAAGCGAAAATGGGAGACACACAAACACATACACACACCAGCAGTCCTACAGCAGTGACGCAGAAACAAACACCCCCAGGCAGGCGCTGAGGCTACGGGGTTCGGCTCTCGAGCAGAACGACCCTCGCTTGAGAGAGCAGCCCACCGGCCCGCAGGTCGACCCGTCTTCGAGATCCCAGGGGCACGACTTTCGGGGAGACTCACCCGAACAGCGTCCGGGCGGGTCTGAGGCTGGGATGCGGCGCTGCTTTCCCCGGACTCGCCTGTGCTTTCAACATCCTGGGCAGCCCTATGCCACGACTCCTGGCATCCGGAGACGGTCCTGCCGACCCGTGGAGAGGTCAGGCTGGAGACTCGGAGCCCCGACACCAAAGCACTGCCACGGAGGGCTCCTGTTTGCCAGGCCTCAGGGCGTGGTTGCTCTGACAACCGTGGGAACCACTGTGACGCAAGAGCACCCGCTCGCCACTCGCGCATGCGCATTGGCTGGGCCGCCCCGCGCTCCGCTGCCGGCAGTCAGGCCGCGTCCCCTTTAAACGACGGTGGCCGCTGGGCGCCAGGGGCTCTCCTGCTGCAGCCTTGGCAGCGGCTGCATCCGGGTTTCCAGTAGGGGGCCGCGTGGGAGAGGCGGCCGCGGGCGGCGTCCCAGGATCAAACCCCAGGAGTCCCGTCTTCAGGACCTCCGTGAGCCGATTTCCATTGGGGGAGGGGGAGCTTCAGGGCGCCTGATGGGGTCAGGTCACGACCTCCCATCAGATCCGATTCTGGACCCCTCCGGGTAAGAATGGATGGTCTGAGCACATGGACTGAGGCAGGCAGGGCCTGGCTGCAGCCCAGAATGATCCCATGGGCCTCAAGGCGTGGAGTCAGCTGAAAGTTCACTGACCCGTGAGCCCTCTGCCTCCCTCCTTTGAAACAGCAGTGCCCTGCCGGGATACTGAAGGGCCTGGGACCTAGCCGCGGGCCAAAAGTTTCAGGGGGTCAGTCCACCCAGGAGCAGAGGGGAGTCTCATTCTCAGGAATGAGACTGGATGTGCAGAGGAAATGTGACCAGCACCTGTCGCAGAAGACAAGGACTTGTCTTTCAAAGGGGGAGGGGGACAGAGGGCTCAGGTGCGTCAGTGACCTTTCAGTTGACAGCGCAGCCTTGTGGCCTGTGGGATGATGGTGGGCTGCAGCCAGACCCTGCCTGCCTCACTACATGTGCTCAGCCCATGCTTTCTCACCCGGAGGCTCCTAAATCGGATCTGAAGCAGAGTCCTGAGACCCCAGCAGGCGCCCTGAAGCTCCCCCTCCCCCGGTGGAAATCGGCTGAAACCCAAGCAGGTTTGCAGAGAGAAACAATCATGACAGGGATCTCCAGGAAGTGTCTCCCTGATGGACTGGGAAGTGATCCTTCTGGAAGACATCCAGCCAGCCCAGGAAGCATCTAATCCCCGGAGAAACAGGGGATACACAGGCAGAGGGAGGACGGAGCAGAGGCCAGAGCCCAGGCGGGGTAGAGCACCGTGCCACTGCCACGGGCTTCATCACAGGGGTGCCAAACGGGTGGCTTGTCCAGTGAGGCCGGCGTTCCAGTGACTGGGATTGTGGCCATCTCCCATTCCCGGCTTCCTCTTTCAGCCTGTGTCGTGGTGTGGCTTCTTTTCTCAGAGAAGAGCCCTGAAAAGATCCAAGCCTCTTCTGTGATGTGGGCCTCCTCCTCTCCTGCTGGACAATGAGCTCCCGTGCGGCTTTTGTCTGTGGCTGGACTGTGTTCGCCTTGATCTCAGAAGAGAGGCCGCCCGGGATGGGGATGAGATTTCAACCGCTCCGGGAGCAACGCATCTCCTCACGTGGTCGAAGCCTTGGCAATCCCAAAGTGGAACCGCCGGGACAACGGTTGACAAGCGGACACATGACCCAGGCACAGACGCAGAGGGAGGCTCACCAAAGACAGGCCGACATGCAAGACACCGTTTTCTGGCGCATCGGGAACATTTCTCCAAACACACACACACACACACACACACACACCCCAACCGACAGAGAGAGGGCAAGAAACTCACAGAGTGTGAGAGACAGACAGAAGCGAAAATGGGAGACACACAAACACATACACACACCAGCAGTCCTACAGCAGTGACGCAGAAACAAACACCCCCAGGCAGGCGCTGAGGCTACGGGGTTCGGCTCTCGAGCAGAACGACCCTCGCTTGAGAGAGCAGCCCACCGGCCCGCAGGCCGACCCGTCTTCGAGATCCCGGGGGCACGACTTTCGGGGAGACTCACCCGAACAGCGTCCGGGCGGGTCTGAGGCTGGGATGCGGCGCTGCTTTCCCCGGACTCCGCCTGTGCTTTCAACATCCTGGGCAGCCCTATGCCACGACTCCTGGCATCCGGAGACGGTCCTGCCGACCCCGTGGAGAGGTCAGGCTGGAGCCTCCGAGCCCCGCCACCCAAGCACTGCCACGGAGGGCTCTTGTTTGCCAGGCCTCAGGGCGTGGTTGCTCTGACAACCGTGGGAACCACTGTGACGCAAGAGCACCCGCTCGCCACTCGCGCATGCGCATTGGCTGGGCCGCCCCGCGCACCGAGCCGGCAGTCAGGCCGCGTCCCCTTTAAACGACGGTGGCCGCTGGGCGCCAGGGGCTCTCCTGCTGCAGCCTTGGCAGCGGCTGCATCCGGGGTCCAGTAGGGGGCCGCGTGGGAGAGGCGGCCGCGGGCGGCGTCCCAGGATCAAACCCCAGGAGTCCGGTCTTCAGGACCTCCGTGAGCCGATTTCCATTGGGGGAGGGGGAGCTTCAGGGCGCCTGATGGGGTCAGGTCACGACCTCCCATCAGATCCGATTCTGGACCCCTCCGGGTAAGAATGGATGGTCTGAGCACATGGACTGAGGCAGGCAGGGCCTGGCTGCAGCCCAGAATGATCCCATGGGCCTCAAGGCGTGGAGTCAGCTGAAAGTTCACTGACCCGTGAGCCCTCTGCCTCCCTCCTTTGAAACAGCAGTGCCCTGCCGGGATACTGAAGGGCCTGGGACCTAGCCGCGGGCCAAAAGTTTCAGGGGGTCAGTCCAACCAGGAGCAGAGGGGAGTCTCATTCTCAGGAATGAGACTGGATGTGCAGAGGAAATGTGACCAGCACCTGTCGCAGAAGACAAGGACTTGTCTTTCAAAGGGGGAGGGGGACAGAGGGCTCAGGTGCGTCAGTGACCTTTCAGTTGACAGCGCAGCCTTGTGGCCTGTGGGATGATGGTGGGCTGCAGCCAGACCCTGCCTGCCTCACTAGATGTGCTCAGCCCACGCTTTCTCACCCGGAGGCTCCTGAATCGGATCTGAAGCGGAGTCCTGAGACCCCAGCAGGCGCCCTGAAGCTCCCCCTCCCCCGGTGGAAATCGGCTGAAACCCAAGCAGGTTTGCAGAGAGAAACGATCATGACAGGGATCTCCAGGAAGTGTCTCCCTGATGGACTGGGAAGTGATCCCTCTGGAAGACATCCAGCCAGCCCAGGAAGCATCTAATCCCCGGAGAAACAGGGGATACACAGGCAGAGGGAGGACGGAGCAGAGGCCAGAGCCCAGGCGGGGTAGAGCACCGTGCCACTGCCACGGGCTTCATCACAGGGGTGCCAAACGGGTGTCTTGTCCAGTGAGGCCGGCGTTCCAGTGACTGGGATTGTGGCCATCTCCCATTCCCGGCTTCCTCTTTCAGCCTGTGTCGTGGTGTGGCTTCTTTTCTCAGAGAAGAGCCCTGAAAAGATCCAAGCCTCTTCTGTGATGTGGGCCTCCTCCTCTCCTGCTGGACAATGAGCTCCCGTGCGGCTTTTGTCTGTGGCTGGATTGTGTTGGCCCTGATCTCAGAAGAGAGGCCGCACGGGATGGGGATGAGATTGCAACGGCTCCGGGAGCAACACATCTCCTCACGTGGTCGAAGCCTTGGCAATCCCAAAGTGGAACCGCCGGGACAACGGTTGACAAGCGGACACATGACCCAGGCACAGACGCAGAGGGAGGCTCACCAAAGACAGGCCGACATGCAAGACACCGTTTTCTGGCGCATCGGGCACATTTCTCCAAACACACACAAACACACACACACACACACACACACACCCCAACCGACAGAGAGAGGGCAAGAAACTCACAGAGTGTGAGAGACAGACAGAAGCGAAAATGGGAGACACACAAACACATACACACACCAGCAGTCCTACAGCAGTGACGCAGAAACAAACACCCCCAGGCAGGCGCTGAGGCTACGGGGTTCGGCTCTCGAGCAGAACGACCCTCGCTTGAGAGAGCAGCCCACCGGCCCGCAGGTCGACCCGTCTTCGAGATCCCAGGGGCACGACTTTCGGGGAGACTCACCCGAACAGCGTCCGGGCGGGTCTGAGGCTGGGATGCGGCGCTGCTTTCCCCGGACTCGCCTGTGCTTTCAACATCCTGGGCAGCCCTATGCCACGACTCCTGGCATCCGGAGACGGTCCTGCCGACCCGTGGAGAGGTCAGGCTGGAGACTCGGAGCCCCGACACCAAAGCACTGCCACGGAGGGCTCCTGTTTGCCAGGCCTCAGGGCGTGGTTGCTCTGACAACCGTGGGAACCACTGTGACGCAAGAGCACCCGCTCGCCACTCGCGCATGCGCATTGGCTGGGCCGCCCCGCGCTCCGCTGCCGGCAGTCAGGCCGCGTCCCCTTTAAACGACGGTGGCCGCTGGGCGCCAGGGGCTCTCCTGCTGCAGCCTTGGCAGCGGCTGCATCCGGGTTTCCAGTAGGGGGCCGCATGGGAGAGGCGGCCGCGGGCGGCGTCCCAGGATCAAACCCCAGGAGTCCCGTCTTCAGGACCTCCGTGAGCCGATTTCCTTCGGGGGAGGGGGACCTTCAGGGCGCCTGATGGGGTCAGGTCACGACCTCCCATCAGATCCGATTCTGGACCCCTCCGTGTAAGAATGGATGGTCTGAGCACACGGACTGAGGCAGGCAGGGCCTGGCTGCAGCCCAGAATGATCCCATGGGCCTCAAGGCGTGGAGTCAGCTGCAAGTTCACTGACCCGTGAGCCCTCTGCCTCCCTCCTTTGAAACAGCAGTGCCCTGCCGGGATACTGAAGGGCCTGGGACCTAGCCGCGGGCCAAAAGTTTCAGGGGGTCAGTCCACCCAGGAGCAGAGGGGAGTCTCATTCTCAGGAATGAGACTGGATGTGCAGAGGAAATGTGACCAGCACCTGTCGCAGAAGACAAGGACTTGTCTTTCAAAGGGGGAGGGGGACAGAGGGCTCAGGTGCGTCAGTGACCTTTCAGTTGACAGCGCAGCCTTGTGGCCTGTGGGATGATGGTGGGCTGCAGCCAGACCCTGCCTGCCTCACTAGATGTGCTCAGCCCACGCTTTCTCACCCGGAGGCTCCTGAATCGGATCTGAAGCGGAGTCCTGAGACCCCAGCAGGCGCCCTGAAGCTCCCCCTCCCCCGGTGGAATTCGGCTGAAACCCAAGCAGGTTTGCAGAGAGAAACAATCATGACAGGGATCTCCAGGAAGTGTCTCCCTGATGGACTGGGAAGTGATCCTTCTGGAAGACATCCAGCCAGCCCAGGAAGCATCTAATCCCCGGAGAAACAGGGGATACACAGGCAGAGGGAGGACGGAGCAGAGGCCAGAGCCCAGGCGGGGTAGAGCACCGTGCCACTGCCACGGGCTTCATCACAGGGGTGCCAAACGGGTGGCTTGTCCAGTGAGGCCGGCGTTCCAGTGACTGGGATTGTGGCCATCTCCCATTCCCGGCTTCCTCTTTCAGCCTGTGTCGTGGTGTGGCTTCTTTTCTCAGAGAAGAGCCCTGAAAAGATCCAAGCCTCTTCTGTGATGTGGGCCTCCTCCTCTCCTGCTGGAAAATGAGCTCCCGTGCGGCTTTTGTCTGTGGCTGGACTGTGTTGGCCCTGATCTCAGAAGAGAGGCCGCACGGGATGGGGATGAGATTGCAACGGCTCCGGGAGCAACACATCTCCTCACGTGGTCGAAGCCTTGGCAATCCCAAAGTGGAACCGCCGGGACAACGGTTGACAAGCGGACACATGACCCAGGCACAGACGCAGAGGGAGGCTCACCAAAGACAGGCCGACATGCAAGACACCGTTTTCTGGAGCATCGGGCACATTTCTCCAAACACACACAAACACACACACACACACACACACACCCCAACCGACAGACAGAGGGCAAGAAACTCACAGAGTGTGAGAGACAGACAGAAGCGAAAATGGGAGACACACAAACACATACACACACCAGCAGTCCTACAGCAGTGACGCAGAAACAAACACCCCCAGGCAGGCGCTGAGGCTACGGGGTTCGGCTCTCGAGCAGAACGACCCTCGCTTGAGAGAGCAGCCCACCGGCCCGCAGGTCGACCCGTCTTCGAGATCCCAGGGGCACGACTTTCGGGGAGACTCACCCGAACAGCGTCCGGGCGGGTCTGAGGCTGGGATGCGGCGCTGCTTTCCCCGGACTCGCCTGTGCTTTCAACATCCTGGGCAGCCCTATGCCACGACTCCTGGCATCCGGAGACGGTCCTGCCGACCCGTGGAGAGGTCAGGCTGGAGACTCGGAGCCCCGACACCAAAGCACTGCCACGGAGGGCTCCTGTTTGCCAGGCCTCAGGGCGTGGTTGCTCTGACAACCGTGGGAACCACTGTGACGCAAGAGCACCCGCTCGCCACTCGCGCATGCGCATTGGCTGGGCCGCCCCGCGCTCCGCTGCCGGCAGTCAGGCCGCGTCCCCTTTAAACGACGGTGGCCGCTGGGCGCCAGGGGCTCTCCTGCTGCAGCCTTGGCAGCGGCTGCATCCGGGTTTCCAGTAGGGGGCCGCGTGGGAGAGGCGGCCGCGGGCGGCGTCCCAGGATCAAACCCCAGGAGTCCCGTCTTCAGGACCTCCGTGAGCCGATTTCCATTGGGGGAGGGGGAGCTTCAGGGCGCCTGATGGGGTCAGGTCACGACCTCCCATCAGATCCGATTCTGGACCCCTCCGGGTAAGAATGGATGGTCTGAGCACATGGACTGAGGCAGGCAGGGCCTGGCTGCAGCCCAGAATGATCCCATGGGCCTCAAGGCGTGGAGTCAGCTGAAAGTTCACTGACCCGTGAGCCCTCTGCCTCCCTCCTTTGAAACAGCAGTGCCCTGCCGGGATACTGAAGGGCCTGGGACCTAGCCGCGGGCCAAAAGTTTCAGGGGGTCAGTCCACCCAGGAGCAGAGGGGAGTCTCATTCTCAGGAATGAGACTGGATGTGCAGAGGAAATGTGACCAGCACCTGTCGCAGAAGACAAGGACTTGTCTTTCAAAGGGGGAGGGGGACAGAGGGCTCAGGTGCGTCAGTGACCTTTCAGTTGACAGCGCAGCCTTGTGGCCTGTGGGATGATGGTGGGCTGCAGCCAGACCCTGCCTGCCTCACTACATGTGCTCAGCCCATGCTTTCTCACCCGGAGGCTCCTAAATCGGATCTGAAGCAGAGTCCTGAGACCCCAGCAGGCGCCCTGAAGCTCCCCCTCCCCCGGTGGAAATCGGCTGAAACCCAAGCAGGTTTGCAGAGAGAAACAATCATGACAGGGATCTCCAGGAAGTGTCTCCCTGATGGACTGGGAAGTGATCCTTCTGGAAGACATCCAGCCAGCCCAGGAAGCATCTAATCCCCGGAGAAACAGGGGATACACAGGCAGAGGGAGGACGGAGCAGAGGCCAGAGCCCAGGCGGGGTAGAGCACCGTGCCACTGCCACGGGCTTCATCACAGGGGTGCCAAACGGGTGGCTTGTCCAGTGAGGCCGGCGTTCCAGTGACTGGGATTGTGGCCATCTCCCATTCCCGGCTTCCTCTTTCAGCCTGTGTCGTGGTGTGGCTTCTTTTCTCAGAGAAGAGCCCTGAAAAGATCCAAGCCTCTTCTGTGATGTGGGCCTCCTCCTCTCCTGCTGGACAATGAGCTCCCGTGCGGCTTTTGTCTGTGGCTGGACTGTGTTCGCCTTGATCTCAGAAGAGAGGCCGCCCGGGATGGGGATGAGATTTCAACCGCTCCGGGAGCAACGCATCTCCTCACGTGGTCGAAGCCTTGGCAATCCCAAAGTGGAACCGCCGGGACAACGGTTGACAAGCGGACACATGACCCAGGCACAGACGCAGAGGGAGGCTCACCAAAGACAGGCCGACATGCAAGACACCGTTTTCTGGCGCATCGGGAACATTTCTCCAAACACACACACACACACACACACACACACCCCAACCGACAGAGAGAGGGCAAGAAACTCACAGAGTGTGAGAGACAGACAGAAGCGAAAATGGGAGACACACAAACACATACACACACCAGCAGTCCTACAGCAGTGACGCAGAAACAAACACCCCCAGGCAGGCGCTGAGGCTACGGGGTTCGGCTCTCGAGCAGAACGACCCTCGCTTGAGAGAGCAGCCCACCGGCCCGCAGGCCGACCCGTCTTCGAGATCCCGGGGGCACGACTTTCGGGGAGACTCACCCGAACAGCGTCCGGGCGGGTCTGAGGCTGGGATGCGGCGCTGCTTTCCCCGGACTCCGCCTGTGCTTTCAACATCCTGGGCAGCCCTATGCCACGACTCCTGGCATCCGGAGACGGTCCTGCCGACCCCGTGGAGAGGTCAGGCTGGAGCCTCCGAGCCCCGCCACCCAAGCACTGCCACGGAGGGCTCTTGTTTGCCAGGCCTCAGGGCGTGGTTGCTCTGACAACCGTGGGAACCACTGTGACGCAAGAGCACCCGCTCGCCACTCGCGCATGCGCATTGGCTGGGCCGCCCCGCGCACCGAGCCGGCAGTCAGGCCGCGTCCCCTTTAAACGACGGTGGCCGCTGGGCGCCAGGGGCTCTCCTGCTGCAGCCTTGGCAGCGGCTGCATCCGGGGTCCAGTAGGGGGCCGCGTGGGAGAGGCGGCCGCGGGCGGCGTCCCAGGATCAAACCCCAGGAGTCCGGTCTTCAGGACCTCCGTGAGCCGATTTCCATTGGGGGAGGGGGAGCTTCAGGGCGCCTGATGGGGTCAGGTCACGACCTCCCATCAGATCCGATTCTGGACCCCTCCGGGTAAGAATGGATGGTCTGAGCACATGGACTGAGGCAGGCAGGGCCTGGCTGCAGCCCAGAATGATCCCATGGGCCTCAAGGCGTGGAGTCAGCTGAAAGTTCACTGACCCGTGAGCCCTCTGCCTCCCTCCTTTGAAACAGCAGTGCCCTGCCGGGATACTGAAGGGCCTGGGACCTAGCCGCGGGCCAAAAGTTTCAGGGGGTCAGTCCAACCAGGAGCAGAGGGGAGTCTCATTCTCAGGAATGAGACTGGATGTGCAGAGGAAATGTGACCAGCACCTGTCGCAGAAGACAAGGACTTGTCTTTCAAAGGGGGAGGGGGACAGAGGGCTCAGGTGCGTCAGTGACCTTTCAGTTGACAGCGCAGCCTTGTGGCCTGTGGGATGATGGTGGGCTGCAGCCAGACCCTGCCTGCCTCACTAGATGTGCTCAGCCCACGCTTTCTCACCCGGAGGCTCCTGAATCGGATCTGAAGCGGAGTCCTGAGACCCCAGCAGGCGCCCTGAAGCTCCCCCTCCCCCGGTGGAAATCGGCTGAAACCCAAGCAGGTTTGCAGAGAGAAACGATCATGACAGGGATCTCCAGGAAGTGTCTCCCTGATGGACTGGGAAGTGATCCCTCTGGAAGACATCCAGCCAGCCCAGGAAGCATCTAATCCCCGGAGAAACAGGGGATACACAGGCAGAGGGAGGACGGAGCAGAGGCCAGAGCCCAGGCGGGGTAGAGCACCGTGCCACTGCCACGGGCTTCATCACAGGGGTGCCAAACGGGTGTCTTGTCCAGTGAGGCCGGCGTTCCAGTGACTGGGATTGTGGCCATCTCCCATTCCCGGCTTCCTCTTTCAGCCTGTGTCGTGGTGTGGCTTCTTTTCTCAGAGAAGAGCCCTGAAAAGATCCAAGCCTCTTCTGTGATGTGGGCCTCCTCCTCTCCTGCTGGACAATGAGCTCCCGTGCGGCTTTTGTCTGTGGCTGGATTGTGTTGGCCCTGATCTCAGAAGAGAGGCCGCACGGGATGGGGATGAGATTGCAACGGCTCCGGGAGCAACACATCTCCTCACGTGGTCGAAGCCTTGGCAATCCCAAAGTGGAACCGCCGGGACAACGGTTGACAAGCGGACACATGACCCAGGCACAGACGCAGAGGGAGGCTCACCAAAGACAGGCCGACATGCAAGACACCGTTTTCTGGCGCATCGGGCACATTTCTCCAAACACACACAAACACACACACACACACACACACACACCCCAACCGACAGAGAGAGGGCAAGAAACTCACAGAGTGTGAGAGACAGACAGAAGCGAAAATGGGAGACACACAAACACATACACACACCAGCAGTCCTACAGCAGTGACGCAGAAACAAACACCCCCAGGCAGGCGCTGAGGCTACGGGGTTCGGCTCTCGAGCAGAACGACCCTCGCTTGAGAGAGCAGCCCACCGGCCCGCAGGTCGACCCGTCTTCGAGATCCCAGGGGCACGACTTTCGGGGAGACTCACCCGAACAGCGTCCGGGCGGGTCTGAGGCTGGGATGCGGCGCTGCTTTCCCCGGACTCGCCTGTGCTTTCAACATCCTGGGCAGCCCTATGCCACGACTCCTGGCATCCGGAGACGGTCCTGCCGACCCGTGGAGAGGTCAGGCTGGAGACTCGGAGCCCCGACACCAAAGCACTGCCACGGAGGGCTCCTGTTTGCCAGGCCTCAGGGCGTGGTTGCTCTGACAACCGTGGGAACCACTGTGACGCAAGAGCACCCGCTCGCCACTCGCGCATGCGCATTGGCTGGGCCGCCCCGCGCTCCGCTGCCGGCAGTCAGGCCGCGTCCCCTTTAAACGACGGTGGCCGCTGGGCGCCAGGGGCTCTCCTGCTGCAGCCTTGGCAGCGGCTGCATCCGGGTTTCCAGTAGGGGGCCGCATGGGAGAGGCGGCCGCGGGCGGCGTCCCAGGATCAAACCCCAGGAGTCCCGTCTTCAGGACCTCCGTGAGCCGATTTCCTTCGGGGGAGGGGGACCTTCAGGGCGCCTGATGGGGTCAGGTCACGACCTCCCATCAGATCCGATTCTGGACCCCTCCGTGTAAGAATGGATGGTCTGAGCACACGGACTGAGGCAGGCAGGGCCTGGCTGCAGCCCAGAATGATCCCATGGGCCTCAAGGCGTGGAGTCAGCTGCAAGTTCACTGACCCGTGAGCCCTCTGCCTCCCTCCTTTGAAACAGCAGTGCCCTGCCGGGATACTGAAGGGCCTGGGACCTAGCCGCGGGCCAAAAGTTTCAGGGGGTCAGTCCACCCAGGAGCAGAGGGGAGTCTCATTCTCAGGAATGAGACTGGATGTGCAGAGGAAATGTGACCAGCACCTGTCGCAGAAGACAAGGACTTGTCTTTCAAAGGGGGAGGGGGACAGAGGGCTCAGGTGCGTCAGTGACCTTTCAGTTGACAGCGCAGCCTTGTGGCCTGTGGGATGATGGTGGGCTGCAGCCAGACCCTGCCTGCCTCACTAGATGTGCTCAGCCCACGCTTTCTCACCCGGAGGCTCCTGAATCGGATCTGAAGCGGAGTCCTGAGACCCCAGCAGGCGCCCTGAAGCTCCCCCTCCCCCGGTGGAATTCGGCTGAAACCCAAGCAGGTTTGCAGAGAGAAACAATCATGACAGGGATCTCCAGGAAGTGTCTCCCTGATGGACTGGGAAGTGATCCTTCTGGAAGACATCCAGCCAGCCCAGGAAGCATCTAATCCCCGGAGAAACAGGGGATACACAGGCAGAGGGAGGACGGAGCAGAGGCCAGAGCCCAGGCGGGGTAGAGCACCGTGCCACTGCCACGGGCTTCATCACAGGGGTGCCAAACGGGTGGCTTGTCCAGTGAGGCCGGCGTTCCAGTGACTGGGATTGTGGCCATCTCCCATTCCCGGCTTCCTCTTTCAGCCTGTGTCGTGGTGTGGCTTCTTTTCTCAGAGAAGAGCCCTGAAAAGATCCAAGCCTCTTCTGTGATGTGGGCCTCCTCCTCTCCTGCTGGAAAATGAGCTCCCGTGCGGCTTTTGTCTGTGGCTGGACTGTGTTGGCCCTGATCTCAGAAGAGAGGCCGCACGGGATGGGGATGAGATTGCAACGGCTCCGGGAGCAACACATCTCCTCACGTGGTCGAAGCCTTGGCAATCCCAAAGTGGAACCGCCGGGACAACGGTTGACAAGCGGACACATGACCCAGGCACAGACGCAGAGGGAGGCTCACCAAAGACAGGCCGACATGCAAGACACCGTTTTCTGGAGCATCGGGCACATTTCTCCAAACACACACAAACACACACACACACACACACACACCCCAACCGACAGACAGAGGGCAAGAAACTCACAGAGTGTGAGAGACAGACAGAAGCGAAAATGGGAGACACACAAACACATACACACACCAGCAGTCCTACAGCAGTGACGCAGAAACAAACACCCCCAGGCAGGCGCTGAGGCTACGGGGTTCGGCTCTCGAGCAGAACGACCCTCGCTTGAGAGAGCAGCCCACCGGCCCGCAGGTCGACCCGTCTTCGAGATCCCAGGGGCACGACTTTCGGGGAGACTCACCCGAACAGCGTCCGGGCGGGTCTGAGGCTGGGATGCGGCGCTGCTTTCCCCGGACTCGCCTGTGCTTTCAACATCCTGGGCAGCCCTATGCCACGACTCCTGGCATCCGGAGACGGTCCTGCCGACCCGTGGAGAGGTCAGGCTGGAGACTCGGAGCCCCGACACCAAAGCACTGCCACGGAGGGCTCCTGTTTGCCAGGCCTCAGGGCGTGGTTGCTCTGACAACCGTGGGAACCACTGTGACGCAAGAGCACCCGCTCGCCACTCGCGCATGCGCATTGGCTGGGCCGCCCCGCGCTCCGCTGCCGGCAGTCAGGCCGCGTCCCCTTTAAACGACGGTGGCCGCTGGGCGCCAGGGGCTCTCCTGCTGCAGCCTTGGCAGCGGCTGCATCCGGGTTTCCAGTAGGGGGCCGCATGGGAGAGGCGGCCGCGGGCGGCGTCCCAGGATCAAACCCCAGGAGTCCCGTCTTCAGGACCTCCGTGAGCCGATTTCCTTCGGGGGAGGGGGACCTTCAGGGCGCCTGATGGGGTCAGGTCACGACCTCCCATCAGATCCGATTCTGGACCCCTCCGTGTAAGAATGGATGGTCTGAGCACACGGACTGAGGCAGGCAGGGCCTGGCTGCAGCCCAGAATGATCCCATGGGCCTCAAGGCGTGGAGTCAGCTGCAAGTTCACTGACCCGTGAGCCCTCTGCCTCCCTCCTTTGAAACAGCAGTGCCCTGCCGGGATACTGAAGGGCCTGGGACCTAGCCGCGGGCCAAAAGTTTCAGGGGGTCAGTCCACCCAGGAGCAGAGGGGAGTCTCATTCTCAGGAATGAGACTGGATGTGCAGAGGAAATGTGACCAGCACCTGTCGCAGAAGACAAGGACTTGTCTTTCAAAGGGGGAGGGGGACAGAGGGCTCAGGTGCGTCAGTGACCTTTCAGTTGACAGCGCAGCCTTGTGGCCTGTGGGATGATGGTGGGCTGCAGCCAGACCCTGCCTGCCTCACTAGATGTGCTCAGCCCACGCTTTCTCACCCGGAGGCTCCTGAATCGGATCTGAAGCGGAGTCCTGAGACCCCAGCAGGCGCCCTGAAGCTCCCCCTCCCCCGGTGGAAATCGGCTGAAACCCAAGCAGGTTTGCAGAGAGAAACGATCATGACAGGGATCTCCAGGAAGTGTCTCCCTGATGGACTGGGAAGTGATCCTTCTGGAAGACATCCAGCCAGCCCAGGAAGCATCTAATCCCCGGAGAAACAGGGGATACACAGGCAGAGGGAGGACGGAGCAGAGGCCAGAGCCCAGGCGGGGTAGAGCACCGTGCCACTGCCACGGGCTTCATCACAGGGGTGCCAAACGGGTGGCTTGTCCAGTGAGGCCGGCGTTCCAGTGACTGGGATTGTGGCCATCTCCCATTCCCGGCTTCCTCTTTCAGCCTGTGTCGTGGTGTGGCTTCTTTTCTCAGAGAAGAGCCCTGAAAAGATCCAAGCCTCTTCTGTGATGTGGGCCTCCTCCTCTCCTGCTGGAAAATGAGCTCCCGTGCGGCTTTTGTCTGTGGCTGGACTGTGTTGGCCCTGATCTCAGAAGAGAGGCCGCACAGGATGGGGATGAGATTGCAACGGCTCCGGGAGCAACACATCTCCTCACGTGGTCGAAGCCTTGGCAATCCCAAAGTGGAACCGCCGGGACAACGGTTGACAAGCGGACACATGACCCAGGCACAGACGCAGAGGGAGGCTCACCAAAGACAGGCCGACATGCAAGACACCGTTTTCTGGCGCATCGGGCACATTTCTCCAAACACACACAAACACACACACACACACCCCAACCGACAGACAGAGGGCAAGAAACTCACAGAGTGTGAGAGACAGACAGAAGCGAAAATGGGAGACACACAAACACATACACACACCAGCAGTCCTACAGCAGTGACGCAGAAACAAACACCCCCAGGCAGGCGCTGAGGCTACGGGGTTCGGCTCTCGAGCAGAACGACCCTCGCTTGAGAGAGCAGCCCACCGGCCCGCAGGCCGACCCGTCTTCGAGATCCCAAGGGCACGACTTTCGGGGAGACTCACCCGAACAGCGTCCGGGCGGGTCTGAGGCTGGGATGCGGCGCTGCTTTCCCCGGACTCCCCTGTGCTTTCAACATCCTGGGCAGCCCTATGCCACGACTCCTGGCATCCGGAGACGGTCCTGCCGACCCCGTGGAGAGGTCAGGCTGGAGACTCGGAGCCCCGCCACCCAAGCACTGCCACGGAGGGCTCCTGTTTGCCAGGCCTCAGGGCGTGGTTGCTCTGACAACCGTGGGAACCACTGTGACGCAAGAGCACCCGCTCGCCACTCGCGCATGCGCATTGGCTGGGCCGCCACGCTCTCCGCGGCCAGGCAGTCAGGCCGCGTCCCCTTTAAACGACGGTGGCCGCTGGGCGCCAGGGGCTCTCCTGCTGCAGCCTTGGCAGCGGCTGCATCCGGGGTCCAGTAGGGGGCCGCGTGGGAGAGGCGGCCGCGGGCGTCTTCCCAGGATCAAACCCCAGGAGTCCCGTCTTCAGGACCTCCGTGAGCCGATTTCCATTGGGGGAGGGGGAGCTTCAGGGCGCCTGATGGGGTCAGGTCACGACCTCCCATCAGATCCGATTCTGGACCCCTCCGGGTAAGAATGGATGGTCTGAGCACATGGACTGAGGCAGGCAGGGCCTGGCTGCAGCCCAGAATGATCCCATGGGCCTCAAGGCGTGGAGTCAGCTGAAAGTTCACTGACCCGTGAGCCCTCTGCCTCCCTCCTTTGAAACAGCAGTGCCCTGCCGGGATACTGAAGGGCCTGGGACCTAGCCGCGGGCCAAAAGTTTCAGGGGGTCAGTCCACCCAGGAGCAGAGGGGAGTCTCATTCTCAGGAATGAGACTGGATGTGCAGAGGAAATGTGACCAGCACCTGTCGCAGAAGACAAGGACTTGTCTTTCAAAGGGGGAGGGGGACAGAGGGCTCAGGTGCGTCAGTGACCTTTCAGTTGACAGCGCAGCCTTGTGGCCTGTGGGATGATGGTGGGCTGCAGCCAGACCCTGCCTGCCTCACTACATGTGCTCAGCCCATGCTTTCTCACCCGGAGGCTCCTAAATCGGATCTGAAGCAGAGTCCTGAGACCCCAGCAGGCGCCCTGAAGCTCCCCCTCCCCCGGTGGAAATCGGCTGAAACCCAAGCAGGTTTGCAGAGAGAAACAATCATGACAGGGATCTCCAGGAAGTGTCTCCCTGATGGACTGGGAAGTGATCCTTCTGGAAGACATCCAGCCAGCCCAGGAAGCATCTAATCCCCGGAGAAACAGGGGATACACAGGCAGAGGGAGGACGGAGCAGAGGCCAGAGCCCAGGCGGGGTAGAGCACCGTGCCACTGCCACGGGCTTCATCACAGGGGTGCCAAACGGGTGGCTTGTCCAGTGAGGCCGGCGTTCCAGTGACTGGGATTGTGGCCATCTCCCATTCCCGGCTTCCTCTTTCAGCCTGTGTCGTGGTGTGGCTTCTTTTCTCAGAGAAGAGCCCTGAAAAGATCCAAGCCTCTTCTGTGATGTGGGCCTCCTCCTCTCCTGCTGGACAATGAGCTCCCGTGCGGCTTTTGTCTGTGGCTGGACTGTGTTCGCCTTGATCTCAGAAGAGAGGCCGCCCGGGATGGGGATGAGATTTCAACCGCTCCGGGAGCAACGCATCTCCTCACGTGGTCGAAGCCTTGGCAATCCCAAAGTGGAACCGCCGGGACAACGGTTGACAAGCGGACACATGACCCAGGCACAGACGCAGAGGGAGGCTCACCAAAGACAGGCCGACATGCAAGACACCGTTTTCTGGCGCATCGGGAACATTTCTCCAAACACACACACACACACACACACACACACCCCAACCGACAGAGAGAGGGCAAGAAACTCACAG
Source organism: Macaca nemestrina (assembly GCF_043159975.1). Taxonomy (NCBI): domain Eukaryota; kingdom Metazoa; phylum Chordata; class Mammalia; order Primates; family Cercopithecidae; genus Macaca; species Macaca nemestrina. The sequence continues at coordinate 25,571 of NW_027257770.1, forward strand.
AGTGTGAGAGACAGACAGAAGCGAAAATGGGAGACACACAAACACATACACACACCAGCAGTCCTACAGCAGTGACGCAGAAACAAACACCCCCAGGCAGGCGCTGAGGCTACGGGGTTCGGCTCTCGAGCAGAACGACCCTCGCTTGAGAGAGCAGCCCACCGGCCCGCAGGCCGACCCGTCTTCGAGATCCCGGGGGCACGACTTTCGGGGAGACTCACCCGAACAGCGTCCGGGCGGGTCTGAGGCTGGGATGCGGCGCTGCTTTCCCCGGACTCCGCCTGTGCTTTCAACATCCTGGGCAGCCCTATGCCACGACTCCTGGCATCCGGAGACGGTCCTGCCGACCCCGTGGAGAGGTCAGGCTGGAGCCTCCGAGCCCCGCCACCCAAGCACTGCCACGGAGGGCTCTTGTTTGCCAGGCCTCAGGGCGTGGTTGCTCTGACAACCGTGAGAACCACTGTGACGCAAGAGCACCCGCTCGCCACTCGCGCATGCGCATTGGCTGGGCCGCCCCGCGCACCGAGCCGGCAGTCAGGCCGCGTCCCCTTTAAACGACGGTGGCCGCTGGGCGCCAGGGGCTCTCCTGCTGCAGCCTTGGCAGCGGCTGCATCCGGGGTCCAGTAGGGGGCCGCGTGGGAGAGGCGGCCGCGGGCGGCGTCCCAGGATCAAACCCCAGGAGTCCCGTCTTCAGGACCTCCGTGAGCCGATTTCCATTGGGGGAGGGGGAGCTTCAGGGCGCCTGATGGGGTCAGGTCACGACCTCCCATCAGATCCGATTCTGGACCCCTCCGGGTAAGAATGGATGGTCTGAGCACATGGACTGAGGCAGGCAGGGCCTGGCTGCAGCCCAGAATGATCCCATGGGCCTCAAGGCGTGGAGTCAGCTGAAAGTTCACTGACCCGTGAGCCCTCTGCCTCCCTCCTTTGAAACAGCAGTGCCCTGCCGGGATACTGAAGGGCCTGGGACCTAGCCGCGGGCCAAAATTTCAGGGGGTCAGTCCACCCAGGAGCAGAGGGGAGTCTCATTCTCAGGAATGAGACTGGATGTGCAGAGGAAATGCGACCAGCACCTGTCGCAGAAGACAAGGACTTGTCTTTCAAAGGGGGAGGGGTGCAGAGGGCTCAGGTGCGACAGTGACCTTTCAGTTGACAGCGCAGCCAGACCCTGCCTGCCTCACTAGATGTGCTCAGCCCATGCTTTCTCACCCGGAGGCTCCAGAATCGGATATGAAGCGGAGTCCTGAGACCCCAGTAGGCGCCCTGAAGCTCCCCCTCCCCCGGTGGAAATCGGCTGAAACCCAAGCAGGTTTGCAGAGAGAAACAATCATGACAGGGATCTCCAGGAAGTGTCTCCCTGATGGACTGGGAAGTGATCCTTCTGGAAGACATCCAGCCAGCCCAGGAAGCATCTAATCCCCGGAGAAACAGGGGATACACAGGCAGAGGGAGGACGGAGCAGAGGCCAGAGCCCAGGCGGGGTAGAGCACCGTGCCACTGCCACGGGCTTCATCACAGGGGTGCCAAACGGGTGGCTTGTCCAGTGAGGCCGGCGTTCCAGTGACTGGGATTGTGGCCATCTCCCATTCCCGGCTTCCTCTTTCAGCCTGTGTCGTGGTGTGGCTTCTTTTCTCAGAGAAGAGCCCTGAAAAGATCCAAGCCTCTTCTGTGATGTGGGCCTCCTCCTCTCCTGCAGGACAATGAGCTCCCGTGCGGCTTTTGTCTGTGGCTGGACTGTGTTCGCCTTGATCTCAGAAGAGAGGCCGCCCGGGATGGGGATGAGATTTCAACCGCTCCGGGAGCAACGCATCTCCTCACGTGGTCGAAGCCTTGGCAATCCCAAAGTGGAACCGCCGGGACAACGGTTGACAAGCGGACACATGACCCAGGCACAGACGCAGAGGGAGGCTCACCAAAGACAGGCCGACATGCAAGACACCGTTTTCTGGCGCATCGGGCACTTTTCTTCAAACACACACACACAGACACACACAAAGACACACACACACCACACCCGACAGAGAGAGGGCAAGAAACTCACAGAGTGTGAGAGACAGACAGAAGCGAAAATGGGAGACACACAAACACATACACACACCAGCAGTCCTACAGCAGTGACGCAGAAACAAACACCCCCAGGCAGGCGCTGAGGCTACGGGGTTCGGCTCTCGAGCAGAACGACCCTCGCTTGAGAGAGCAGCCCACCGGCCCGCAGGCCGACCCGTCTTCCAGATCCCGGGGGCACGACTTTCGGGGAGACTCACCCGAACAGCGTCCGGGCGGGTCTGAGGCTGGAATGCGGCGCTGCTTTCCCCGGACTCCGCCTGTGCTTTCAACATCCTGGGCAGCCCTATGCCACGACTCCTGGCATCCGGAGACGGTCCTGCCGACCCCGTGGAGAGGTCAGGCTGGAGCTTCGGAGCCCCGCCACCCAAGCACTGCCACGGAGGGCTCCTGTTTGCCAGGCCTCAGGGCGTGGTTGCTCTGACAACCGTGGGAACCACTGTGACGCAAGAGCACCCGCTCGCCACTCGCGCATGCGCATTGGCTGGGCCGCCCCTCGCTCCGCTGCCGGCAGTCAGGCCGCGTCCCCTTTAAACGACGGTGGCCGCTGGGCGCCAGGGGCTCTCCTGCTGCAGCCTTGGCAGCGGCTGCATCCGGGGTCCAGTAGGGGGCCGCGTGGGAGAGGCGGCCGCGGGCGGTGTCCCAGGATCAAACCCCAGGAGTCCCGTCTTCAGGACCTCCGTGAGCCGATTTCCATCGGGGGAGGGGGAGTTTCAGGGCGCCTGATGGGGTCAGGTCACGACCTCCCATCAGATCCGATTCTGGACCCCTCCGTGTAAGAATGGACGGTCTGAGCACATGGACTGAGACAGGCAGGGCCTGGCTGCAGCCCAGAATGATCCCATGGGCCTCAACGCGCGGAGTCAGCTGAAAGTTCACTGACCCGTGAGCCCTCTGCCTCCCTCCTTTGAAACAGCAGTGCCCTGCCGGGATACTGAAGGGCCTGGGACCTAGCCGCGGGCCCAAAGTTTCAGGGGGTCAGTCGACCCAGGAGCAGAGGGGAGTCTCATTCTCAGGAATGAGACTGGATGTGCAGAGGAAATGCGACCAGCACCTGTCGCAGAAAACAAGGACTTGTCTTTCAAAGGTGGAGGGGTGCAGAGGGCTCAGGTGCGTCAGTGACCTTTCAGTTGACAGCGCAGCCTTGTGGCCTGTGGGATGATGGTGGGCTGCAGCCAGACCCTGCCTGCCTCACTAGATGTGCTCAGCCCACGCTTTCTCACCCGGAGGCTCCAGAATCGGATCTGAAGCGGAGTCCTGAGACCCCAGCAGGCGCCCTGAAGCTCCCCCTCCCCCGGTGGAAATCGGCTGAAACCCAAGCAGGTTTGCAGAGAGAAACAATCATGACAGGGATCTCCAGGAAGTGTCTCCCTGATGGAATGGGAAGTGATCCTTCTGGAAGACATCCAGCCAGCCCAGGAAGCATCTAAGCCCCGGAGAAACAGGGGATACACAGGCAGAGGAAGGACGGAGCAGAGGCCAGAGCCCAGGCGGGGTAGAGCACCGTGCCACTGCCACGGGCTTCATCACAGGGGTGCCAAACGGGTGGCTTGTCCAGTGAGGCCGGCGTTCCAGTGACTGGGATTGTGGCCATCTCCCATACCCGGCTTCCTCTTTCAGCCTGTGTCGTGGTGTGGCTTCTTTTCTCAGAGAAGAGCCCTGAAAAGATCCAAGCCTCTTCTGTGATGTGGGCCTCCTCCTCTCCTGCTGGACAATGAGCTCCCGTGCGGCTTTTGTCTGTGGCTGGACTGTGTTCGCCTTGATCTCAGAAGAGAGGCCCCCCGGGATGGGGATGAGATTTCAACGGCTCCGGGAGCAACGCATCTCCTCACGTGGTCGAAGCCTTGGCAGTCCCAAAGTGGAACCGCCGGGGCAACGGTTGACAAGCGGACACATGACCCAGGCACAAACGCAGAGGGAGGCTCACCAAAGACAGGCCGACATGCAAGGCACCGTTTTCTGGCGCATCGGGCACATTTGTCTAAACACACACACACACACACACACACACACACACCCCAACCGACAGCGAGAAGGCAAGAAACTCACAGAGTGTGAGAGACAGACAGAAGCGAAAATGGGAGACACACAAACACATACACACACCAGCAGTCCTACAGCAGTGACGCAGAAACAAACACCCCCAGGCAGGCGCTGAGGCTACGGGGTTCGGCTCTCGAGCAGAACGACCCTCGCTTGAGAGAGCAGCCCACCGGCCCGCAGGCCGACCCGTCTTCCAGATCCCGGGGGCACGACTTTCGGGGAGACTCACCCGAACAGTGTCCGGGCGGGTCTGAGGCTGGGATGCGGCGCTGCTTTCCCCGGACTCCGCCTGTTCTTTCAACATCCTGGGCAGCCCTATGCCACGACTCCTGGCATCCGGAGACGGTCCTGCCGACCCCGTGGAGAGGTCAGGCTGGAGCCTCGGAGCCCCGCCACGCAAGCACTGCCACGGAGGGCTCCTGTTTGCCAGGCCTCAGGGCGTGGTTGCTCTGACAACCGTGGGAACCACTGTGACGCAAGAGCACCCGCTCGCCACTCGCGCATGCGCATTGGCTGGGCCGCCCCGCGCTCCGCTGCGGGCAGTCAGGCAGCGTCCCCTTTAAACGACGGTGGCCGTTGGGCGCCAGCGGCTCTCCTGCTGCAGCCTTGGCAGCGGCCGCATCCGGGGTCCAGTAGGGGGCCGCGTGGGAGAGGCGGCCGCGGGCGGCGTCCCAGGATCAAACCCCAGGAATCCCGTCTTCAGGACCTCCGTGAGCCGATTTCCATCGGGGGAGGGGGAGCTTCAGGGCGCCTGATGGGGTCAGGTCACGACCTCCCATCATATCCGATTCTGGACCCCTCCGTGTAAGAATGGATGGTCTGAGCACATGGACTGAGGCAGGCAGGGCCTGGCTGCAGCCCAGAATGATCCCATGGGCCTCAACGCGCGGAGTCAGCTGCAAGTTCACTGACCCGTGAGCCCTCTGCCTCCCTCCTTTGAAACAGCAGTGCCCTGCCGGGATACTGAAGGGTTTGGGACCTAGCCGCGGGCCCAAAGTTTCAGGGGGTCAGTCCACCCAGGAGCAGAGGGGAGTCTCATTCTCAGGAATGAGACTGGATGTGCAGAGGAAATGCGACCAGCACCTGTCGCAGAAGACAAGGACTTGTCTTTCAAAGGTGGAGGGGTGCAGAGGGCTCAGGTGCGTCAGTGACCTTTCAGTTGACAGCGCAGCCTTGTGGCCTGTGGGATGATGGTGGGCTGCAGCTAGACCCTGCCTGCCTCACTAGATGTGCTCAGCCCATGCTTTCTCACCCGGAGGCTCCAGAATCGGATCTGAAGCGGAGTCCTGAGACCCCAGCAGGCGCCCTGAAG
>NW_027257771.1:0-30661 GCF_043159975.1 Macaca nemestrina
GGTTAGGACTAGTAGGGTGGGGAATAGGATGATGGGGATTGTGGCGGGTTGATTTAGAATTGTTGGGATTGAGAATTGGGTAAACAGATTTTCGTTCATTTTGGTTGTCAGCGAATATTGTGAGTTTGTAGGTTAGGGTTTTTTGTAAGAGGCAGTTGGCGGGGGTTTATGTTTAGTAGCTTTAATTGCATGATAAGGTATAGTGTAAGAAGCATCGTCATAATAGTAGTAAATCATGTCGATGTGTCTAACTGGGGCATTTCACTGTAGAGGGCGTGTCCCCCATCTTTAACTTAAAAGGTTAATGCTAGGATAGCTGTACAGTGGGTTTGTAGGGTATTTTGAGGGTGGAGGGAATAATGGGCTATTTATAGGGTAAATACAGGCCCTATTTCAAAGATTTTTAGCGGGATTAGCTCTGCAACAATTGGTATGAAGCTGTGGTTTGCGCCGCAGATTTCTGAGCATTGTCCATAATAGACGCCTGGTCGCGTGGCCGTGAATACAGTTTGATTTAAGCGTCCGGGCACTGCATCTGTTTTGAGGCCTAGTGTGGGAATAGTTCATGAATGTAAGACGTCTTGAGATGTAATTATTATACGTACAGGGGCTTCAATTGGGAGGACTACTCGATTGTCAACTTCTAGAAGTCGAAGATCTCCCGGATTCAAGAATAGCGGGGGTAATATGTAGGAGTTAAAAATTAGGCCCCCATAGTCCGTGTATTCATAGGTTCAGTACCATTGGTGTCCGATTGATTTGATGGTGAAGGATGGGTCGTTGATCTCATCTGTTAGGTATAGAATGCGTAGGGATGGGAGGGCGATTGAGATTAAGATAATTGCTGGTAAGATAGTTCAGATGGTTTCTATTTCTTGGGCGTCTGTGATGTTAGTATTGGTTAATTTTGTTGTGAGTGTTGAGAGTAAGGCATATAGTACTAGGGAGCTGATTAATAGTATAGCTATAAAAGCATGGTCATGAAAGGTGGTTAGTTCTTCTATAACAGGGGATGTGGCGTCTTGCAGGTTTAGTTGAACCGGGTGGGCCATGTAAGATATATAGGGTTTGGCCTATGATTTAGCTTTGACAAAGCTATGAAATGGTTTTTCTAATATCTTGTTGAAAAAGTTATAGGGGCTATAAGACTGGCTTGAAACCAGTTTTAGGGGGTTCGACTCTCTCCTTTTTCGTTTAGTTTGATATAGGTTGGCTCTTCGAATGTGTGGTAGGGTGGGGGGCAGCCATTTAGTCACTCTAGACTAGTAAGGGGCTGTTCGATTAGTAGTACTTTACGTTTTGAAGCAAAGGCTTCTCAGATCATGTAAATTATTAAAATTACCGCTACTAGTGAGATAAAGGAGCCCATAGACGATAGGATATTTCATGTAGTGTAGGCATCGGGGTAATCAGAGTAGCGTCGGGGTATTCCGGATAGGCCAAGGAAGTGTTGTGGAAAGAAGGTTAAATTTACGCCCACGAATATAACGATAAAGTGAGCTTTAGCACAAGTTTGGTTTAGTGTATAGCCTGAGAATAGAGGAAATCAGTGTACAAGGCCCCCTATAATGGCAAATACGGCTCCTATTGATAAAACATAATGGAAGTGGGCAACAACGTAGTATGTGTCGTGTAGTACGATATCTAGGGATGAGTTTGCTAAGATAATGCCGGTTAAGCCTCCTACGGTAAATAGGAAGATAAAGCCCAGGGCTCAAAGTATTGCTGGGGATCATTTAATGTTGCCTCCATGGAGCGTAGCAAGTCAGCTAAAAACTTTAACCCCAGTTGGGATCGCAATGATTATAGTGGCAGAGGTGAAGTAGGCTCGTGTGTCTACATCTATGCCAACTGTAAACATGTGGTGGGCCCATACAATGAAGCCTAAAAATCCGATTGATATCATAGCTCAAACTATACCCATGTACCCAAATGGTTCTTTTTTTCCAGAGTAATAGGCTACAATGTGGGAGACTACTCCGAAACCAGGAAGAATGAGGATGTAGACTTCGGGGTGGCCAAAGAATCAGAATAGGTGTTGGTATAGGATAGGGTCTCCTCCTCCAACGGGGTCAAAAAAGGTAGTATTGAGGTTGCGATCTGTTAGCAGTATGGTAATGCCAGCGGCTAAGACTGGTAGGGAGAGGAGTAAAAGGACTGCTGTGATTAAGATTGATCAGACAAATAAAGGGGTTTGGTATAGGGATATTGCGGGGGGTTTTATGTTGATGATAGTGGTAATAAAGTTGATGGCCCCTAGGATAGAGGAAATACCTGCCAGGTGGAGGGAGAAGATGATTAGGTCTACGGAAGCTCCTGGGTGGGAGAAGTTTCCTGCTAAAGGGGGGTATACCGTTCAACCTGTTCCAGCGCCAGCCTCTACTATGGCTGATGCTATTAGTAGCAGGAAAGAAGGAGGGAGGAGTCAGAAGCTTATGTTATTTAGGCGGGGAAATGCCATGTCGGGTGCGCCGATTATTAGGGGTACTAATCAATTCCCGAAACCCCCAATCATAATAGGTATGACTGTAAAGAAAATTATAACGAATGCGTGGGCCGTTACGATAACGTTGTAGATGTGGTCGTTTCCTAATAGGCTGCCGGGTTGACCTAGTTCAGCTCGGATAAGAAGGCTCAGGGCTGTACCTATAACTCCAGCTCATGCACCAAACAGTAAGTATAGGGTCCCAATATCTTTGTGGTTTGTTGAAAAGAGCCAACGGTTAATGAGCATAGGTGGTAAAATGGCTGAGTAAGTATTAGGCTGTAAACCTAAAGATGGAGGTCTAGTCCTCCTTTTACCAGCCCCGAGGTGATTTTCATGTTGAATTGCAAATTCAAAGGAGTAGTTTAGAGTTTCTGCCGGGGCTTCTCCCGCCTTTTTTTCCTGCGGCGGGAGAAGTGGATCAAAGCCAGTCGATTGGGGTGTTTAGCTGTTAACTAAGTTTTTGTGGGTTTGAATCCCATTGATCTAGTGAGGGCTTAGCTTAATTAAAGTGGTTGATTTGCGTTCAATTGATGCAGAGTAGGTGTTTGCAGTCCTTATGTGTTTCAGAAATTAAGTGTTTTTACTTACTAAGGGCTTTGAAGGCTCTTGGTCTTGTTTAACCTAAATTTCTAGTGGGTGGTTAAGACTAGGGGGGAGATTGGTAGTAAGAGGGTAGAGATGATAGTGAGTGAGGGGATGAGGGGTATGGGTTTTGTATTTTCGAGTTGTCATGTTATTTTTGTGTTATTGGATGTGGGGAGTAGTGTTAGGGAGGTGGTATAGATTAGGCGTATGTAGAAATATAGGTTAAGTAGGGTTATGATAGTTATGATAGAAGGGATAAGGAAGTTGTTGTTCATTGTGAGTTCTTGAATAATAATTCACTTGGGTAGGAAGCCGGTTAGAGGGGGTAAACCTCCTAGGGATATGAGGGTGAGTGCTGTTAGTGGTGCTAAGTAGGTTAATTTGTTCCAGGTGCGGGATAGTATAAGGGTTGTGGTGCTTGTGTTTAGGTTAAGGATTAGGAATATGGTGGTTGTTAGGGTGATGTATATGGTTAAATAGAGAATTGTAGTAGTTGGGTTGTACACTAATGTTATTATTATTCAGCCTATGTGAGTGATTGAAGAGTATCCTAGGATTTTGCGTAATTGTGTTTGGTTTAGACCCCCTCAGCTACCTACCGTGATGGATAGGGTAGAGAGGATTAGGAGGGTATGGGTGTTGATTGATGGGTGAATTTGGTATATGATTAAGATGGGGGCTAGTTTTTGTCATGTAAGAAGGAGCAGGCCGGAAGTTAAGGATGTCCCTTGAGTGACTTCTGGGACTCAGAAGTGGAACGGGGCTATTCCTAGTTTTATGGCAAGGGCGGTTGTTATTATTAGGGATGGGGTTTGGTTGATGTGGCTTGTTGTTGTTCAACATCCTGATAGTAGGTTGTTGGAGATGATTGCTATTATGAGGATTATGGATGCGGTGGTTTGTGTTAGGAAGTATTTGATAGCAGCTTCTGTAGAGCGGAGGTTTGTTTTTTTTATTAGAATTGGAATAAAGGCTAGTATGTTTATTTCTAGGCCTGTTCAGGCGAGAAATCAGTGTGAGCTTAGTGTTGTGATAAGTGTGCCTGTGATTATTGTGGTGTAGATGATGAGTTGGGCTAGTGGGTTGATTAGTATGGGAAGGATATGACCAACATTTTCGGGGTATGGGCCCGATAGCTTGATTAGCTGACCTTACTTTAGGATAGGGTGTATAGGGTAGCACGGAGAAGTTTGGGTTCTCAGGAGTAGGTTCGATGCCTGCAGTCCTAGAAATAAGAGGGTTGAGGCCTCTATTATTTACTCTATCAAAGTAACTCTTTTGTCAGACATATTTCTAGGTTTGAGGGGGAATGCTGGAGATTGCGATGGGTGTTGAGGTGGATCATATGAGTAGTGCTAGTGTGAGTGGGAGGAAGTTTTTTCATAGTAGGTGTATAAGTTGATCGTAACGGAATCGGGGGTGTGTTGCTCGGATTCATAGGAATAGGGAAGTCAGGAGTAGTGTTTTAATGGTGAAACATGTTGTGAATAGTTCTGGAGAGTGGGTGGGGTAGAATGTGCCTAGGAAAATTGTGGTTGTTAGGCCGTTTATTATGATGATGTTTGTGTATTCGGCTATGAAGAATAAGGCGAATGGACCTGCAGCGTATTCGATATTAAAGCCTGATACTAATTCTGATTCGCCTTCTATGAGGTCAAAGGGGGTTCGGTTTGTTTCTGCTAGTGTAGAGGCGAATCATATTATGGCTAGGGGTCATGATGGTAGGAGAAGTCATAGGTGTTCTTGCGTTGTAATGAGTGTGTTAAGGTTAAATGAGCCGCTTGTTAGTAGAACTGATAGTAGGATAATAGTGAGGGTAACTTCGTATGAAATTGTTTGGGCGACGGCTCGTAGGGCTCCGATTAGGGCATAGCTTGAGTTTGATGCTCATCCTGATCATAGGATGGAGTGGGCGATTAGGCTAAGTATAGCCAGGGTGAATAGGAGTCCGAGGTTGAAGTTGATTAGAGCGTTGGGTATGGGGAGGGGGGTTCATAGGAGGAGGGTAATGAAGAAGGCTAAAGCGGGTGCGATAATATAGAGGGTGGTGGTAGATGTTGAGGGTTTTAGGGGTTCTTTAGCGAAAAGTTTTACTGCATCAGCGAATGGTTGTAGTAGTCCGTATGGACCTACAACATTGGGTCCTTTTCGTAGTTGTATGTAGCCTAGTAACTTTCGTTCAATGAGTGTGAGGAATGCTATGGCGGCTAGTGTGGGTATAATTAGAAGTAGGAGGTTTACTGTGGTCATGGTGTTAAGAAGAGGGGTTGAACCTCTGGTTGTAAAGTTTTAAGTTTTATGCAATTACCGGGCTCTGCCATCTTAACAAACCCTGTTTTCGGGTAGAGTATGTGGTATTTTGTTAAATTGAGATTAGGTCATTTATGTAATGAAGGCGCTTTGGTGAAGTGGGCCTTATTTCTCTTGTCCTTTCGTACAGGGAGAAATACACAATAGATAGAAACCGACCTGGATTGCTCCGGTCTGAACTCAGATCACGTAGGACTTTAATCGTTGAACAAACGAACCCTTGATAGCTGCTGCACCATTAGGATGTCCTGATCCAACATCGAGGTCGTAAGCTCTATTGTCGATATGGACTCTAGAATAGAATTGCGCTGTTATCCCTAGGGTAACTTGTTCCGTTGATCAAATTATTGGATCAATTATGGGTTAGTTCGCTTTGACTTGTGTGGTCTTGGCATGTATTGTTCGGAGGTTTTGTTATGCTCCGAGGTCGCCCCAACCAAAATTTTTAATACAGGTGTAGTAGTTTAGAGGTCCGTGGGTTTGTGAGGTTTTTGATTGTATTAATAAATTAAAGCTCCATAGGGTCTTCTCGTCTTATTGTTTTATGCCCGTCTCTTCACGGGCAGGTCAATTTCACTGGTTGAAAGTAAGAGACAGTTAAACCCTCGTGGTGCCTTTCATGCGAGTCCCTATTTAAAGAACAAGTGATTATGCTACCTTTGCACGGTCAGGGTACCGCGGCCGTTAAACGTGTGTCACCGGGCAGGCAGTGCCTCTAATACTAGTAATGCTAGAGGTGATGTTTTTGGTAAACAGGCGGGGTTTGAGTTTGCCGAGTTCCTTTTACTTTTTTTAACCTTTCCTTGAGGCATGCCAGTGTTGGGTTAACAGTGAAGGTAGCATGGGCTTGTTTGTGTTTGCTGTGCCTGGCTGTTAAGTGTCGGTGAGGCTTTCGGTCCGATTTAGGCTTATGCAGTGGAGAAAGTATTCATGTTACTTATACTAGCATTATTGCTTCTATATGGTGATAGATTAATCCAATGTGGTGTGAGGAGTTCAGTTATGTGTTTGGTATTTTGAGATCGTTAATGTTGAGCTTGAACGCTTTCTTAATTGATGGCTGCTTTTAAGCCAACTATGGCAGTTAAGGGGTTTTACTCTCTCCGTAAGGTTTTTTCCTAGTGTCTAAAGAGCTGTCCCTCTTTAGACTGACAATTAAGCTTACAGGGGGATTAGGAAGTTCTGTGGGTAAGCTTAAGGTTGAACTAAGATTCTGTCTTGGATAACCAGCTATCACCAGGCTCGGTAGGCTTGTCACCCCTACCCAGAAATCTTCCCACTATTTTGCTACATAGATGGGTGCGCTCTTTTAGCTGTTTTTGGGTAGCTCGTCTGGTTTCGGGGAATTTGGCTTATAGTTCTCTTCGTAAAATTGTTTCTAGCTAATCCATTATGCGAAAGGTACAGGGGCTAGTCCTTGCTGTTTTGTGCTTAGGTGGTTTATCTATCTTTCCCTTGCGGTACTATATCTATAGCGCCAGATTAAAATTTCTATCGCCTATACTTTGTATAGGTAAATGGTTTAGTGTGTGTGTGTTGGTTTGTTATTAGTGTTGATTATGCTTGGGGCTAGTATTGGCTCAAGGTAATCAAGTGATGTTGAGATTTTCTGGGTGTAAGCCAGGTGCTTTATATTAAGCTATACCTTGATTTATCCAAGTGCACCTTCCAGTACACTTACCATGTTACGACTTATCCCCTCTATATAGATACTGGGGTGTTTAGTTAAGATGCTCCTTAAATATATTTGAGGGGAGTGACGGGCGGTGTGTGCGCGCTTTATGGCCTCGTTCAATTAAGCACTCTATTCTTAATTTACTGCTAAATCCTCCTTGGACTCTCAAATTTCATAAGAGTTTTCGTGGAGTTTTCTGATATAGAAAATGTAGCCCATTTTTTACCGTCTCATGGGCTACACCTTGACCTAACGTTTTTGCGGGGAGGCGTTTGCGCTCACTTTGTAACCTTTATCAGGGTTTGCTGAAGATGGCGGTATATAGGCTGAGCAAGAGAGGGTGGGGTAGATCGGGGTTTATCGATTATGAAACAGGCTCCTCTAGGGGGATGTAAAGCACCGTCAAGTCCTTTGAGTTTTAAGCCGTTGCTCGTAGTATTCTGGCGAGTAGTTTTGTTGTTTAACTACTGAGGTTTAGGGCCAAGCATAGTGGGGTGTCTAATCCCAGTTTGGGTCCTGGCTATTGTGTGTTCAGAAGCTTTAAAGCCACTTTCGTAGTTTATTTTACATCAGCTAGGGTTTTACAGTTTAGATGGAGTTTAGCTTTATTGTGCCAGATCTTAAACACCCTCTACGCCGATCTCTATTAGCTAGGGTCAATCGTGTGACCGCGGTGGCTGGCACGAGATTGACCAACCCTAAATATAGCATGGCTTAGTTAAACTTTCGTTCATTGCTAAATGTTTATCACTGCTGTCTCCCGTGGGGGTGTGGCTAGGCAAAGCGTTTTGAGCTGCGTGTGCGTGCTTGATGCTTGCTCCTCTTCGTCATAATGGTTTGTAGGGCGTCTTCACTGGAGCGGGGATGCTTGCATGTGTAGTCTTGCTAAAAGCCAATAGAAAGGCCAGGACCAAGCCTATTTGTTTATGGGGTGTGCAAACCCGTCTAGGCATTTTCAGTGTCTTGCTTTGGGTGGTTAAGCTACATAAACGGGGGTGTTGGCATAATTGTGGGGTAATTTCTTTCGGGTTGTGTGGTGGGAGTTTGATGAGGGTTAGTGTTAAGAGTGTTTAGTGAAGTAAATATTTGTTAGTTGAGGGAATGGCAGTTGGAGTTGTGCAAACCTAAAAGATGAAAATATAGGCTCCGATCGGATATATTAAGACTTTTGTTTTTGGGGTTTGGCAAGAGTGGGTTTTGGGTGAAGATTGGAGATGGGGGTGGGGGGGTTTGATGAGATATTGCCATGGTTATGTGGTGTGGTGTTACCAGGGTAATTATTAGTATGTCCTACAAGCATGAATTAAATAACACCTTGCTTAAGGTCTGCGGGGAGCTAGAATATTGAACGTAGGTGCGATCAATAGCTGTATTGTACTAGGAATCAAAGACAGGCGCATTCAGGACGGGATGTGGTGGGAGTCAGCATTCTGCAATGGGGTTGCGTGCGGACCAGAGATAAAAGATACCAAATGCATGGAAAGCTCCCGTGACTGGTTAATAGGGTGATAGACCCGTGATCCATCGAGATGTCTTATTTAAGGGGAACGTGTGGGCGATCTTGGTTGTTATGGCCCTGAGGTAAGAACCAGATGCCGGATACAGTTCAGGTATAGCTACCCCCACGAGTTATGGGCCCGGAGCGAGGAGAGTAGTACTCTTGTGCGGGATGTTGGTTTCACGGAGGATGGTGAGCAAGGGATTCCTAAGTGAGGGGGGGCATCCGTAGTGAGGAGGATTATTTAATAGGTATGTGCTATGTACGATGAACGATTTAATGTACTATGGACGACTGGCATGGACTGGTGTGGTCAATATTCGTAGGGAAGGTGATTTAATTTGGAGTAGGTCACGCTATGTACTACTGTTGATGGTTCCTAGGAGGGTTCTTGCTTGTAAGCATGCTTTTCGAGAATGTTAAGTTGATATGTAATAATATGTTTTATGTACAGTCAAGCATATATAGTACTATATAATATACATGGTGACTAGCAGTAATGCACGAATTACATAATAATATAATGAGTGGGTTGTACTGAGTTGTGCTGTGGAGACCATACAACATAAGAATACAGAAAGTAGTTTAAATTAGAATACCAGCTTTGGGTGCTGGTGGTGGAGTTGGATACTTTCTTTCTGATTGCCCTAGGAAGAATGTTTCATTTCTGGTTTACAAGGCCAGTGTATTAGTTTATACTACGAGGGCAAGTTCACTTGAGTAGGTTGTTTTCGATTAGGGAGGCTAGTGGTATTAGGATTAGAATTGTTGTGAAGTATATTATGGATGCTACTTGGCCGATGGTGATAAGGGGTTGGGTTATTGGTTCGCTTCCAATTCAGGTGAGGGTTAGTAGGGTCGTGACTAGGAGTCAGAATAGGAATTGGCTGAGTGGGCGAAATATTATGCTTTGTTGTTTGGATTTGTGGAGTATGGGGATGGTTGCTAGGATGAAGATTGATAGGAAGAGTGCTAACACACCCCCTAATTTGTTGGGGACAGATCGCAGGATTGTGTATGCGAATAGGAAGTATCATTCCGGCTTGATGTGTGGGGGGGTATTTAGTGGGTCAGCTGGAATATAGTTGTTTGGGTCGTTTAGGAGATTGGGTAAGAATAGTGTTAGTGTTGCTAGGGCAAAGAGAAGGAGGATTAGGCCTAGGATGTCTTTGATTGTGTAGTAGGGGTGAAAGGTGATTTTATCCGAGTCGGAGGAAATTCCGCAGGGGTTGTTTGATCCTGTTTCGTGTAGGAAAAGTAGGTGTACGGCTGTGAGGGCGACGATGATGAAGGGTAGGATGAAGTGCAGGGTGAAGAATCGTGTGAGAGTAGGGCTGCCAATGGCGTATCCACCTCAGATTCATTGGACGATATTAGTTCCGATATAGGGGATTGCTGACAGTAAGTTTGTGATTACGGTTGCCCCCCAGAATGATATTTGGCCTCATGGGAGAACGTAGCCCATGAAAGCCGTTGTCATTGTTATAAGAAGGAGTATAATCCCGATGTTTCAGGTTTCTTGAAGAAGGTATGAGCCGTAGTAGAGGCCTCGGCCTATGTGTAGGAAAAGGCAGATGAAGAGTGCAGAGGCACCATTGGCGTGGAGGTAGCGAGTGGTCCAGCCGTAGTTGACATCTCGGGTAATGTGTGCAATTGAGGAGAAGGCAGAGGAGGTGTCTGGTGAGTAGTGTATTGCTAAGAATAAGCCTGTGATGATTTGTAGAGTTAGGCAGGCTGCAAGGAGTGAGCCGAAGTTTCATCACATGGAGAGGTTAGGCGGGGTGGGTAAGTCAATGAGGGAGTGGTTAATTATTTTTATGATTGGGTTGGATTTACGTATTGGAGTCATTGGTGCTTTTATAGTTGAAATACAACGATGGTTTTTCATATCATTAGTTATGGTTGGAGTCCATATGGAAGCGATGATGTATGTTCTGTTTACATTGAGTGTACTGTTAGTTATGGGGTTTGTGGGTTTTTCTTCCAAGCCTTCTCCTATTTATGGGGGTTTAGCGTTAATTGTTAGTGGTGTGGTTGGTTGTGTGATTGTTTTGAATTGTGGGGGGGTTTATATGGGTTTAATGATGTTTTTGGTTTATCTGGGAGGTATGATAGTTGTTTTTGGTTATACTACAGCAATAGCTATTGAAGAATACCCTGAGACATGAGGTTCGGGGTTTGAGGTTTTAGGGGGTCTTTTAGTAGGGTTGATGATGGAGGTGGTATTGGTTCTATGGGTTTTAAGTTTAGATGAGGCAGTAGTAGTGGTGGTCGGTTTTAGTGATACTGGTGATTGGGTGATTTTTGAGGAGGAGGGGTCGGGGCTTATTCGAGGTGATTCTATTGGTGCGGGTGCCTTATATGATTATGGGCGTTGATTAGTGGTGGTTGCTGGTTGGACGCTGTTTGTTGGTGTGTACGTTGTGATTGAGATTATTCGGGGCAATAGGTTATATTATTAAGAGTAGGGCTAGAGTAAGGGGGATGAGGAAGGAAAGGGAATAGAGTTTGATTATGCCTTTTTGGGGGGTTACGGTTATGGAAGCGGTGGTGTGTGCTTGTGAGATTATTTTGGGTATGGATTTTTCTAGTCATGTTAAGTCTAATAGGAGGAGAGCTAAGTTTTGGCTTATAAGTAGATTTTGATAGGGGACTATGCGGTGAATTGTGGTGGGGAAGTATCCTAGTATGCTGGAGAATTTGAATATTTGTGATGGGTTTTTTATTTTTAGTTTGTTTGTTATTAGAGTGAGGTCTAGAGCTGCTAGGAAGCCTAGGGCGGTTGCGCATAGGGCTGAGAGTTTTAAGTAGAGGGGTATTGTTGGTTGGAGGGGTGTGGTGGGGGGGATGCTATTGGTGATAAGAAATCCTGTGATTATGCTGCCTATTGTGAGGCGTTTAATTGGGTTTAGTAGGGCGGGGTTGTTTTCGTTAATGCTTGTTAGGGCTGGGAAGCGGGGTTGTCCTGTTAGGGTGAGGAGAATGGTTCGAGTAGTATAGGCGCTTGTTAGGGAGGTGGCGATGAGAGTAATAAATAGGGCTCAGGCGTTGGTATACGATGTGTTTGTGGCTTCGATGATGAGGTCTTTGGAGTAGAAGCCTGTGAGGAAGGGTATTCCTGTGAGTGCCAGGCTGCCAATGGTTAGGGAAGTTGAGGTGAGGGGTATTGTTTTAAATAGGCCTCCTATTTTTCGAATGTCTTGTTCGTTGCTTAGGTTGTGGATGATGGATCCGGAGCATATAAAAAGTATGGCTTTAAAGAAGGCATGGGTGCAGATGTGTAGGAATGCTAGGTGTGGTTGGTTGATGCCAATGGTAACCATTATTAGGCCTAGTTGGCTTGAGGTGGAGAAGGCTACAATTTTTTTAATATCATTTTGTGCGAGGGCACAGATGGCTATAAAGAGGGTGGTGATAGCTCCTAGGCATAGTGTGAGACTTTGAATTAGTATATTGGTTTCTATTAGAGGGTGGAAGCGAATGAGTAGGAACACCCCGGCGACGACTATGGTGCTGGAGTGAAGTAGAGCTGAGACTGGAGTCGGGCCTTCTATGGCAGAGGGTAGTCAGGGGTGGAGGCCAAATTGAGCTGATTTTCCTGCTGCTGCTAGGAGGAGGCCTATTAGTGGGAGGGAGCTTGGGTTGGAGTTTAGGGTTAGTATTTGTTGAAAGTCCCATGAGTTGCAATGTAGGAGGAATCATGCTATAGCTAGGATGAGACCAATGTCGCCGATGCGGTTGTATAGGATTGCCTGGATGGCTGCTGTGTTAGCATCTGCTCGAGCGTGCCACCAGCTAATTAAGAGGAATGATATAATCCCCACGCCCTCCCAGCCGATAAAGAACTGGAAGAGGTTGTTAGCAGTAACTAGAATTAGTATGGTGATAAGGAAAATGAGAAGGTATTTGAAGAATTGGTTGATGCTTGGGTCTGAGTTTATGTACCATAGTGAGAATTCTATAATAGATCAGGTGATGAATAGTGCAATTGGAATGAATATTATGGAGAAGTAATCTAGTTTAAAGCTTAGTGTTAGGCTTAATGTTTGAGTCACTACTCAATGTCAGCTTCAAATGGTTGTTTCTTGGTTTAGAAAGATGAATAGGGTTGTTGGGATGAGGCTGGTGATGAAGGCATATATTACGGTTATTTTTACGTAGTTTGGGTATGAGCGTTTTTTATTAGGACTGATGAGGGAAGCAAAAACTGGAAGAGTTAGGGAGGTAAGGGTTGTTATTATGATGGAGGTGCACATGATTACTACTTTTATTTGGAGTTGCACCAATGTTTTTGACTCCTAAGGTCAACGGATGGCTGTTATCCTTTAAAAGTTGAGAAAACCGTAGTTTTAAGTACGGAGATGTGGATTAGCAGTCCTTATGGGTTTTCTCGGTAAATAAGGGGTGGTGAGCCTCTGTAGTTAGATTCACAATCTAATGTTTTAGTTAAACTATATCTACAGGAAGTGAACCCTAGGATGATGTTGGGGTTGAAAGATAGAAGAATAATTGGGGCGAGGTGTATGAGTATTAGTGTATTTTCTCGTGTGAAGGGGGGTTTTATGTTAATTATGTGATGCGTAAGTGCTCCTCGTTGTATTGTGATGAATATGTGGAGGGAGTAGAGGGCTGTGATTAGTATATTAAGTCCTGTTAGTATGATGGTAATATGGGATCAGGAGAATGAGGTTGTGATTGCGAAGAGTTCGCCCAGTAGGTTGATGGTGGGGGGTAGGGCGAGATTGGTAAGGCTTGCTGTGAGCCATCAGAAAGCTGCTAGTGGAAGTAGGATTTGAAGTCCTCGAGATAGAAGTATGATGCGGCTGTGGGTGCGTTCATAGTTTGAGTTAGCTAAGCAGAAATATATGGAAGAGGTGAGTCCATGGGCAATTATAAGGATGGTTGCGCCAGAGAAGCTTCAGGGGGTTTGGATGAGGGAGGCTACGATTACAAGAGCCATGTGGCTTACGGAGGAGTATGCGATGAGTGATTTTAGATCTGTTTGTCGGAGGCATGTTAGACTTGTTATGATTATGCCTCATAGGGATAGTATGAGGAATGGATAGGCTATGTATTCTGTCAGAGGGTCAAGGATAGGGGTGAGTCGTATTATGCCGTAGCCACCTAGTTTTAGGAGTACTGCGGCAAGAACTATTGATCCTGCAATGGGAGCTTCAACATGGGCTTTGGGAAGTCATAGGTGTAAGCCATATAGGGGTATTTTTGTCATGAAGGCTATTATGCATGCTAGTCAGGTAAAGCCGTGGGATCAGGTGGTTGTTAGTTTTCGGTTTGTGAGCGTTAGTAGTGTAATGTTTAGTGAGCCTGTGTTGTTATAGGTGTGGCTTAGTATGATGAGTAGGGGCAGGGAGCCGGCTAGTGTGTAGAATAGAAAATATGTACTTGCATTAAGACGTTCTGCTTGGTTGCCTCATTTAGTAATGATAATTAGAGTAGGAATGAGGGTGGTTTCAAATAGGATGTAAAATATAATTAGTTCTGTGGTTATGAATGTTAGAATTAGGGTGATTTGTAGAAGAATTATTATGGAGAGAAAGAGTTTCTTTTGTGAGGGAGGTTCGTTGCATAGGTGATATTGGCTTGCTATGATTTATGAGAGGTAGGAGTCAGATAGTTAGCGTTAGGAGAGGTGTTGTTAGTGGGTCAGAGGATAGGTAGGTTGAGTGGTTGAGGAGGTTGGTATTGGTTTGGTTGAAGAATAGCAAGGGAATGAGGCTAATGGTTAGGCTGTGTACAGTCAGGTTGATTCAGATTATATCATTTTTGGAGAGTCATGTTATAGGTAGTAGTATGGTTGTGGGGATAATTACTTTTAGCATTGAAGCAGGTTCAGGTTGTGAATGTAGTCTAGTCCGTATGTGTTGGAAATTGAGACTAGTAAGGCAAGACCTACTGCTGCTTCACAAGCGGCGAATACTAGTAAGATGATTGGTATAATATTAATTAGGGGAGAGTGTGTGTTTAAGGCAATAAGGGTGGTTATGATAAAGAGTGATATTATCATTCCTTCTAGGCAGAGGAGAGAAGCTATTAGGTGTGAGCGGTAGGTTAATATGCCTAGAAGAGAGATGGTAAATGCTAATATAATATTTATGTAGGTAGGGGTCATTTGGTTAGTATGATTATCATAATCTAATGAGTCGAAATCATTTGTTTTATTTAAACTACTTACCAATTCGACTCAATCTAACCCCTTTTGAGTTCATTCGTAGGTTAGGCTGAGGATTAGGATAATAATGAAAGCGATGGTTGATTTGATTATTATTGGGAGGTTTGTTGTTTGAATGGCTCATGGTAGGGATAGTAGTAGGGCAATTTCTATGTCGAATAGTAGGAAGGTAATGGCGATTAGGAAAAACTTTATTGAGAACGGAGTACGAGCGGGGTTTAAGGGGTCAAATCCGCATTCGTAGGGGCTAGTTTTTTCTGCATAGGAGTTAAGTTGGGGTAATCAGAATATGATGATTATCAGTAGTGTGGTTAATAGGGTGTTGATTGTTAAGGCTAGTACTAGGTTAATTACTCTTTTTTGAATGTTGTCAAAGCTGGTTGATTGGAAGTCAACTGTACTGGTTATACTAAAAGAGTAGGATCCTCATCAATAGATAGAAATATAGAGGAGTAGTCAGACAACGTCTACAAAGTGTCAATATCAGGCGGCAGCTTCGAAGCCGAAATGGTGGTTTGATGTGAAGTGGTATAGTAGTTGACGGATGAGGCAAATAAAGAGGAATGTGGATCCAATAATGACGTGGAGCCCGTGGAAGCCTGTGGTAATGAAGAATGTTGAACCGTAAATACCATCAGAGATGGTGAATGGCGCTTCAAAGTATTCTGAGATTTGTAGCAGGGTGAAATAAGTGCCTAGTAGGATTGTGATGGACAGGGCTTGGATTGTTTGTTTTCGATCGTTGTTTATGAGGCTGTGATGGGCTCAGGTGATTGTAACTCCGGATGCGAGTAGTACAGAGGTGTTTAGGAGGGGCACCTCTAGGGGGTTTAGTGGGGTAATGCCTGTTGGTGGTCAGTGGCCTCCTAAGCAGGGTGTTGGGGCGAGGCTTGAGTGGTAAAATGCTCAGAAGAAGCCGATAAAGAAGAATACTTCTGAGATAATGAATAGTGTTATTCCGCATCGAAGGCCTTTTTGGACAGATGCTGTGTGGTGGCCTTGGTACGTGCTTTCTCGTACAATATCGCGTCATCATTGATATAGGGTTAGTGTATTGGTTAGTAGGCCTAGTATTAGTAAGGTGGTAGAGTAGAAGTGAAATCATATGATTAAGCCCGATGTTATTAAGAAGGCTGACAGAGCTCCTGTCAGTGGTCAGGGACTGGGTTTAACTATGTGATAAGCATGGGTTTGGTGGGTCATTAAGTGTTGTTGTGTAGGTAGAGGCTAATTAGGAGTGTGAAGATGTAGGCTTGAATTAGGGCTACTGCAATCTCTAGAATAGTTAATAGTGCTAGGAGTATAGAAGTTAGCAGGGTTAAGGAGAAGTTAGTGGTTGATAGTGCTAATACAGCGTCTCCAACTAGGTGTATTAGTAGGTGACCAGCTGTAATATTTGCAGTTAGTCGTACGGCCAGGGCTACCGGTTGGATAAGTAGGCTGACAGTTTCGATTATCACTAATATGGGAATGAGAGGTGTGGGTGTACCTTGTGGTAGAAGGTGGGCTAGGGAATTTTTGGTTTTAAAGCGAAGTCCTATGATCACTGTGCCTGTTCATAGAGGGATCGCTATGGCTAGGTTTATGGAGAGTTGGGTGGTGGTGGTGTGAACGAGTGGGGCAGAAGTCCTAAGAGGTTTGTTGTAGTGATAAAGGTAATTAGAGATATTAGTATTAGAGACCAGGTTAGTCCTTTAGCATTATGAGCTATCATTATTTGTTTTAGGGCTAATTGAATCAGGTTTTGTTGAATGGTTGTCAGTCGATTATTAATAGGGTGTTTAGAGGTTAGGACTAGTAGGGTGGGGAATAGGATGATGGGGATTGTGGCGGGTTGATTTAGAATTGTTGGGATTGAGAATTGGGTAAACAGATTTTCGTTCATTTTGGTTGTCAGCGAATATTGTGAGTTTGTAGGTTAGGGTTTTTTGTAAGAGGCAGTTGGCGGGGGTTTATGTTTAGTAGCTTTAATTGCATGATAAGGTATAGTGTAAGAAGCATCGTCATAATAGTAGTAAATCATGTCGATGTGTCTAACTGGGGCATTTCACTGTAGAGGGCGTGTCCCCCATCTTTAACTTAAAAGGTTAATGCTAGGATAGCTGTACAGTGGGTTTGTAGGGTATTTTGAGGGTGGAGGGAATAATGGGCTATTTATAGGGTAAATACAGGCCCTATTTCAAAGATTTTTAGCGGGATTAGCTCTGCAACAATTGGTATGAAGCTGTGGTTTGCGCCGCAGATTTCTGAGCATTGTCCATAATAGACGCCTGGTCGCGTGGCCGTGAATACAGTTTGATTTAAGCGTCCGGGCACTGCATCTGTTTTGAGGCCTAGTGTGGGAATAGTTCATGAATGTAAGACGTCTTGAGATGTAATTATTATACGTACAGGGGCTTCAATTGGGAGGACTACTCGATTGTCAACTTCTAGAAGTCGAAGATCTCCCGGATTCAAGAATAGCGGGGGTAATATGTAGGAGTTAAAAATTAGGCCCCCATAGTCCGTGTATTCATAGGTTCAGTACCATTGGTGTCCGATTGATTTGATGGTGAAGGATGGGTCGTTGATCTCATCTGTTAGGTATAGAATGCGTAGGGATGGGAGGGCGATTGAGATTAAGATAATTGCTGGTAAGATAGTTCAGATGGTTTCTATTTCTTGGGCGTCTGTGATGTTAGTATTGGTTAATTTTGTTGTGAGTGTTGAGAGTAAGGCATATAGTACTAGGGAGCTGATTAATAGTATAGCTATAAAAGCATGGTCATGAAAGGTGGTTAGTTCTTCTATAACAGGGGATGTGGCGTCTTGCAGGTTTAGTTGAACCGGGTGGGCCATGTAAGATATATAGGGTTTGGCCTATGATTTAGCTTTGACAAAGCTATGAAATGGTTTTTCTAATATCTTGTTGAAAAAGTTATAGGGGCTATAAGACTGGCTTGAAACCAGTTTTAGGGGGTTCGACTCTCTCCTTTTTCGTTTAGTTTGATATAGGTTGGCTCTTCGAATGTGTGGTAGGGTGGGGGGCAGCCATTTAGTCACTCTAGACTAGTAAGGGGCTGTTCGATTAGTAGTACTTTACGTTTTGAAGCAAAGGCTTCTCAGATCATGTAAATTATTAAAATTACCGCTACTAGTGAGATAAAGGAGCCCATAGACGATAGGATATTTCATGTAGTGTAGGCATCGGGGTAATCAGAGTAGCGTCGGGGTATTCCGGATAGGCCAAGGAAGTGTTGTGGAAAGAAGGTTAAATTTACGCCCACGAATATAACGATAAAGTGAGCTTTAGCACAAGTTTGGTTTAGTGTATAGCCTGAGAATAGAGGAAATCAGTGTACAAGGCCCCCTATAATGGCAAATACGGCTCCTATTGATAAAACATAATGGAAGTGGGCAACAACGTAGTATGTGTCGTGTAGTACGATATCTAGGGATGAGTTTGCTAAGATAATGCCGGTTAAGCCTCCTACGGTAAATAGGAAGATAAAGCCCAGGGCTCAAAGTATTGCTGGGGATCATTTAATGTTGCCTCCATGGAGCGTAGCAAGTCAGCTAAAAACTTTAACCCCAGTTGGGATCGCAATGATTATAGTGGCAGAGGTGAAGTAGGCTCGTGTGTCTACATCTATGCCAACTGTAAACATGTGGTGGGCCCATACAATGAAGCCTAAAAATCCGATTGATATCATAGCTCAAACTATACCCATGTACCCAAATGGTTCTTTTTTTCCAGAGTAATAGGCTACAATGTGGGAGACTACTCCGAAACCAGGAAGAATGAGGATGTAGACTTCGGGGTGGCCAAAGAATCAGAATAGGTGTTGGTATAGGATAGGGTCTCCTCCTCCAACGGGGTCAAAAAAGGTAGTATTGAGGTTGCGATCTGTTAGCAGTATGGTAATGCCAGCGGCTAAGACTGGTAGGGAGAGGAGTAAAAGGACTGCTGTGATTAAGATTGATCAGACAAATAAAGGGGTTTGGTATAGGGATATTGCGGGGGGTTTTATGTTGATGATAGTGGTAATAAAGTTGATGGCCCCTAGGATAGAGGAAATACCTGCCAGGTGGAGGGAGAAGATGATTAGGTCTACGGAAGCTCCTGGGTGGGAGAAGTTTCCTGCTAAAGGGGGGTATACCGTTCAACCTGTTCCAGCGCCAGCCTCTACTATGGCTGATGCTATTAGTAGCAGGAAAGAAGGAGGGAGGAGTCAGAAGCTTATGTTATTTAGGCGGGGAAATGCCATGTCGGGTGCGCCGATTATTAGGGGTACTAATCAATTCCCGAAACCCCCAATCATAATAGGTATGACTGTAAAGAAAATTATAACGAATGCGTGGGCCGTTACGATAACGTTGTAGATGTGGTCGTTTCCTAATAGGCTGCCGGGTTGACCTAGTTCAGCTCGGATAAGAAGGCTCAGGGCTGTACCTATAACTCCAGCTCATGCACCAAACAGTAAGTATAGGGTCCCAATATCTTTGTGGTTTGTTGAAAAGAGCCAACGGTTAATGAGCATAGGTGGTAAAATGGCTGAGTAAGTATTAGGCTGTAAACCTAAAGATGGAGGTCTAGTCCTCCTTTTACCAGCCCCGAGGTGATTTTCATGTTGAATTGCAAATTCAAAGGAGTAGTTTAGAGTTTCTGCCGGGGCTTCTCCCGCCTTTTTTTCCTGCGGCGGGAGAAGTGGATCAAAGCCAGTCGATTGGGGTGTTTAGCTGTTAACTAAGTTTTTGTGGGTTTGAATCCCATTGATCTAGTGAGGGCTTAGCTTAATTAAAGTGGTTGATTTGCGTTCAATTGATGCAGAGTAGGTGTTTGCAGTCCTTATGTGTTTCAGAAATTAAGTGTTTTTACTTACTAAGGGCTTTGAAGGCTCTTGGTCTTGTTTAACCTAAATTTCTAGTGGGTGGTTAAGACTAGGGGGGAGATTGGTAGTAAGAGGGTAGAGATGATAGTGAGTGAGGGGATGAGGGGTATGGGTTTTGTATTTTCGAGTTGTCATGTTATTTTTGTGTTATTGGATGTGGGGAGTAGTGTTAGGGAGGTGGTATAGATTAGGCGTATGTAGAAATATAGGTTAAGTAGGGTTATGATAGTTATGATAGAAGGGATAAGGAAGTTGTTGTTCATTGTGAGTTCTTGAATAATAATTCACTTGGGTAGGAAGCCGGTTAGAGGGGGTAAACCTCCTAGGGATATGAGGGTGAGTGCTGTTAGTGGTGCTAAGTAGGTTAATTTGTTCCAGGTGCGGGATAGTATAAGGGTTGTGGTGCTTGTGTTTAGGTTAAGGATTAGGAATATGGTGGTTGTTAGGGTGATGTATATGGTTAAATAGAGAATTGTAGTAGTTGGGTTGTACACTAATGTTATTATTATTCAGCCTATGTGAGTGATTGAAGAGTATCCTAGGATTTTGCGTAATTGTGTTTGGTTTAGACCCCCTCAGCTACCTACCGTGATGGATAGGGTAGAGAGGATTAGGAGGGTATGGGTGTTGATTGATGGGTGAATTTGGTATATGATTAAGATGGGGGCTAGTTTTTGTCATGTAAGAAGGAGCAGGCCGGAAGTTAAGGATGTCCCTTGAGTGACTTCTGGGACTCAGAAGTGGAACGGGGCTATTCCTAGTTTTATGGCAAGGGCGGTTGTTATTATTAGGGATGGGGTTTGGTTGATGTGGCTTGTTGTTGTTCAACATCCTGATAGTAGGTTGTTGGAGATGATTGCTATTATGAGGATTATGGATGCGGTGGTTTGTGTTAGGAAGTATTTGATAGCAGCTTCTGTAGAGCGGAGGTTTGTTTTTTTTATTAGAATTGGAATAAAGGCTAGTATGTTTATTTCTAGGCCTGTTCAGGCGAGAAATCAGTGTGAGCTTAGTGTTGTGATAAGTGTGCCTGTGATTATTGTGGTGTAGATGATGAGTTGGGCTAGTGGGTTGATTAGTATGGGAAGGATATGACCAACATTTTCGGGGTATGGGCCCGATAGCTTGATTAGCTGACCTTACTTTAGGATAGGGTGTATAGGGTAGCACGGAGAAGTTTGGGTTCTCAGGAGTAGGTTCGATGCCTGCAGTCCTAGAAATAAGAGGGTTGAGGCCTCTATTATTTACTCTATCAAAGTAACTCTTTTGTCAGACATATTTCTAGGTTTGAGGGGGAATGCTGGAGATTGCGATGGGTGTTGAGGTGGATCATATGAGTAGTGCTAGTGTGAGTGGGAGGAAGTTTTTTCATAGTAGGTGTATAAGTTGATCGTAACGGAATCGGGGGTGTGTTGCTCGGATTCATAGGAATAGGGAAGTCAGGAGTAGTGTTTTAATGGTGAAACATGTTGTGAATAGTTCTGGAGAGTGGGTGGGGTAGAATGTGCCTAGGAAAATTGTGGTTGTTAGGCCGTTTATTATGATGATGTTTGTGTATTCGGCTATGAAGAATAAGGCGAATGGACCTGCAGCGTATTCGATATTAAAGCCTGATACTAATTCTGATTCGCCTTCTATGAGGTCAAAGGGGGTTCGGTTTGTTTCTGCTAGTGTAGAGGCGAATCATATTATGGCTAGGGGTCATGATGGTAGGAGAAGTCATAGGTGTTCTTGCGTTGTAATGAGTGTGTTAAGGTTAAATGAGCCGCTTGTTAGTAGAACTGATAGTAGGATAATAGTGAGGGTAACTTCGTATGAAATTGTTTGGGCGACGGCTCGTAGGGCTCCGATTAGGGCATAGCTTGAGTTTGATGCTCATCCTGATCATAGGATGGAGTGGGCGATTAGGCTAAGTATAGCCAGGGTGAATAGGAGTCCGAGGTTGAAGTTGATTAGAGCGTTGGGTATGGGGAGGGGGGTTCATAGGAGGAGGGTAATGAAGAAGGCTAAAGCGGGTGCGATAATATAGAGGGTGGTGGTAGATGTTGAGGGTTTTAGGGGTTCTTTAGCGAAAAGTTTTACTGCATCAGCGAATGGTTGTAGTAGTCCGTATGGACCTACAACATTGGGTCCTTTTCGTAGTTGTATGTAGCCTAGTAACTTTCGTTCAATGAGTGTGAGGAATGCTATGGCGGCTAGTGTGGGTATAATTAGAAGTAGGAGGTTTACTGTGGTCATGGTGTTAAGAAGAGGGGTTGAACCTCTGGTTGTAAAGTTTTAAGTTTTATGCAATTACCGGGCTCTGCCATCTTAACAAACCCTGTTTTCGGGTAGAGTATGTGGTATTTTGTTAAATTGAGATTAGGTCATTTATGTAATGAAGGCGCTTTGGTGAAGTGGGCCTTATTTCTCTTGTCCTTTCGTACAGGGAGAAATACACAATAGATAGAAACCGACCTGGATTGCTCCGGTCTGAACTCAGATCACGTAGGACTTTAATCGTTGAACAAACGAACCCTTGATAGCTGCTGCACCATTAGGATGTCCTGATCCAACATCGAGGTCGTAAGCTCTATTGTCGATATGGACTCTAGAATAGAATTGCGCTGTTATCCCTAGGGTAACTTGTTCCGTTGATCAAATTATTGGATCAATTATGGGTTAGTTCGCTTTGACTTGTGTGGTCTTGGCATGTATTGTTCGGAGGTTTTGTTATGCTCCGAGGTCGCCCCAACCAAAATTTTTAATACAGGTGTAGTAGTTTAGAGGTCCGTGGGTTTGTGAGGTTTTTGATTGTATTAATAAATTAAAGCTCCATAGGGTCTTCTCGTCTTATTGTTTTATGCCCGTCTCTTCACGGGCAGGTCAATTTCACTGGTTGAAAGTAAGAGACAGTTAAACCCTCGTGGTGCCTTTCATGCGAGTCCCTATTTAAAGAACAAGTGATTATGCTACCTTTGCACGGTCAGGGTACCGCGGCCGTTAAACGTGTGTCACCGGGCAGGCAGTGCCTCTAATACTAGTAATGCTAGAGGTGATGTTTTTGGTAAACAGGCGGGGTTTGAGTTTGCCGAGTTCCTTTTACTTTTTTTAACCTTTCCTTGAGGCATGCCAGTGTTGGGTTAACAGTGAAGGTAGCATGGGCTTGTTTGTGTTTGCTGTGCCTGGCTGTTAAGTGTCGGTGAGGCTTTCGGTCCGATTTAGGCTTATGCAGTGGAGAAAGTATTCATGTTACTTATACTAGCATTATTGCTTCTATATGGTGATAGATTAATCCAATGTGGTGTGAGGAGTTCAGTTATGTGTTTGGTATTTTGAGATCGTTAATGTTGAGCTTGAACGCTTTCTTAATTGATGGCTGCTTTTAAGCCAACTATGGCAGTTAAGGGGTTTTACTCTCTCCGTAAGGTTTTTTCCTAGTGTCTAAAGAGCTGTCCCTCTTTAGACTGACAATTAAGCTTACAGGGGGATTAGGAAGTTCTGTGGGTAAGCTTAAGGTTGAACTAAGATTCTGTCTTGGATAACCAGCTATCACCAGGCTCGGTAGGCTTGTCACCCCTACCCAGAAATCTTCCCACTATTTTGCTACATAGATGGGTGCGCTCTTTTAGCTGTTTTTGGGTAGCTCGTCTGGTTTCGGGGAATTTGGCTTATAGTTCTCTTCGTAAAATTGTTTCTAGCTAATCCATTATGCGAAAGGTACAGGGGCTAGTCCTTGCTGTTTTGTGCTTAGGTGGTTTATCTATCTTTCCCTTGCGGTACTATATCTATAGCGCCAGATTAAAATTTCTATCGCCTATACTTTGTATAGGTAAATGGTTTAGTGTGTGTGTGTTGGTTTGTTATTAGTGTTGATTATGCTTGGGGCTAGTATTGGCTCAAGGTAATCAAGTGATGTTGAGATTTTCTGGGTGTAAGCCAGGTGCTTTATATTAAGCTATACCTTGATTTATCCAAGTGCACCTTCCAGTACACTTACCATGTTACGACTTATCCCCTCTATATAGATACTGGGGTGTTTAGTTAAGATGCTCCTTAAATATATTTGAGGGGAGTGACGGGCGGTGTGTGCGCGCTTTATGGCCTCGTTCAATTAAGCACTCTATTCTTAATTTACTGCTAAATCCTCCTTGGACTCTCAAATTTCATAAGAGTTTTCGTGGAGTTTTCTGATATAGAAAATGTAGCCCATTTTTTACCGTCTCATGGGCTACACCTTGACCTAACGTTTTTGCGGGGAGGCGTTTGCGCTCACTTTGTAACCTTTATCAGGGTTTGCTGAAGATGGCGGTATATAGGCTGAGCAAGAGAGGGTGGGGTAGATCGGGGTTTATCGATTATGAAACAGGCTCCTCTAGGGGGATGTAAAGCACCGTCAAGTCCTTTGAGTTTTAAGCCGTTGCTCGTAGTATTCTGGCGAGTAGTTTTGTTGTTTAACTACTGAGGTTTAGGGCCAAGCATAGTGGGGTGTCTAATCCCAGTTTGGGTCCTGGCTATTGTGTGTTCAGAAGCTTTAAAGCCACTTTCGTAGTTTATTTTACATCAGCTAGGGTTTTACAGTTTAGATGGAGTTTAGCTTTATTGTGCCAGATCTTAAACACCCTCTACGCCGATCTCTATTAGCTAGGGTCAATCGTGTGACCGCGGTGGCTGGCACGAGATTGACCAACCCTAAATATAGCATGGCTTAGTTAAACTTTCGTTCATTGCTAAATGTTTATCACTGCTGTCTCCCGTGGGGGTGTGGCTAGGCAAAGCGTTTTGAGCTGCGTGTGCGTGCTTGATGCTTGCTCCTCTTCGTCATAATGGTTTGTAGGGCGTCTTCACTGGAGCGGGGATGCTTGCATGTGTAGTCTTGCTAAAAGCCAATAGAAAGGCCAGGACCAAGCCTATTTGTTTATGGGGTGTGCAAACCCGTCTAGGCATTTTCAGTGTCTTGCTTTGGGTGGTTAAGCTACATAAACGGGGGTGTTGGCATAATTGTGGGGTAATTTCTTTCGGGTTGTGTGGTGGGAGTTTGATGAGGGTTAGTGTTAAGAGTGTTTAGTGAAGTAAATATTTGTTAGTTGAGGGAATGGCAGTTGGAGTTGTGCAAACCTAAAAGATGAAAATATAGGCTCCGATCGGATATATTAAGACTTTTGTTTTTGGGGTTTGGCAAGAGTGGGTTTTGGGTGAAGATTGGAGATGGGGGTGGGGGGGTTTGATGAGATATTGCCATGGTTATGTGGTGTGGTGTTACCAGGGTAATTATTAGTATGTCCTACAAGCATGAATTAAATAACACCTTGCTTAAGGTCTGCGGGGAGCTAGAATATTGAACGTAGGTGCGATCAATAGCTGTATTGTACTAGGAATCAAAGACAGGCGCATTCAGGACGGGATGTGGTGGGAGTCAGCATTCTGCAATGGGGTTGCGTGCGGACCAGAGATAAAAGATACCAAATGCATGGAAAGCTCCCGTGACTGGTTAATAGGGTGATAGACCCGTGATCCATCGAGATGTCTTATTTAAGGGGAACGTGTGGGCGATCTTGGTTGTTATGGCCCTGAGGTAAGAACCAGATGCCGGATACAGTTCAGGTATAGCTACCCCCACGAGTTATGGGCCCGGAGCGAGGAGAGTAGTACTCTTGTGCGGGATGTTGGTTTCACGGAGGATGGTGAGCAAGGGATTCCTAAGTGAGGGGGGGCATCCGTAGTGAGGAGGATTATTTAATAGGTATGTGCTATGTACGATGAACGATTTAATGTACTATGGACGACTGGCATGGACTGGTGTGGTCAATATTCGTAGGGAAGGTGATTTAATTTGGAGTAGGTCACGCTATGTACTACTGTTGATGGTTCCTAGGAGGGTTCTTGCTTGTAAGCATGCTTTTCGAGAATGTTAAGTTGATATGTAATAATATGTTTTATGTACAGTCAAGCATATATAGTACTATATAATATACATGGTGACTAGCAGTAATGCACGAATTACATAATAATATAATGAGTGGGTTGTACTGAGTTGTGCTGTGGAGACCATACAACATAAGAATACAGAAAGTAGTTTAAATTAGAATACCAGCTTTGGGTGCTGGTGGTGGAGTTGGATACTTTCTTTCTGATTGCCCTAGGAAGAATGTTTCATTTCTGGTTTACAAGGCCAGTGTATTAGTTTATACTACGAGGGCAAGTTCACTTGAGTAGGTTGTTTTCGATTAGGGAGGCTAGTGGTATTAGGATTAGAATTGTTGTGAAGTATATTATGGATGCTACTTGGCCGATGGTGATAAGGGGTTGGGTTATTGGTTCGCTTCCAATTCAGGTGAGGGTTAGTAGGGTCGTGACTAGGAGTCAGAATAGGAATTGGCTGAGTGGGCGAAATATTATGCTTTGTTGTTTGGATTTGTGGAGTATGGGGATGGTTGCTAGGATGAAGATTGATAGGAAGAGTGCTAACACACCCCCTAATTTGTTGGGGACAGATCGCAGGATTGTGTATGCGAATAGGAAGTATCATTCCGGCTTGATGTGTGGGGGGGTATTTAGTGGGTCAGCTGGAATATAGTTGTTTGGGTCGTTTAGGAGATTGGGTAAGAATAGTGTTAGTGTTGCTAGGGCAAAGAGAAGGAGGATTAGGCCTAGGATGTCTTTGATTGTGTAGTAGGGGTGAAAGGTGATTTTATCCGAGTCGGAGGAAATTCCGCAGGGGTTGTTTGATCCTGTTTCGTGTAGGAAAAGTAGGTGTACGGCTGTGAGGGCGACGATGATGAAGGGTAGGATGAAGTGCAGGGTGAAGAATCGTGTGAGAGTAGGGCTGCCAATGGCGTATCCACCTCAGATTCATTGGACGATATTAGTTCCGATATAGGGGATTGCTGACAGTAAGTTTGTGATTACGGTTGCCCCCCAGAATGATATTTGGCCTCATGGGAGAACGTAGCCCATGAAAGCCGTTGTCATTGTTATAAGAAGGAGTATAATCCCGATGTTTCAGGTTTCTTGAAGAAGGTATGAGCCGTAGTAGAGGCCTCGGCCTATGTGTAGGAAAAGGCAGATGAAGAGTGCAGAGGCACCATTGGCGTGGAGGTAGCGAGTGGTCCAGCCGTAGTTGACATCTCGGGTAATGTGTGCAATTGAGGAGAAGGCAGAGGAGGTGTCTGGTGAGTAGTGTATTGCTAAGAATAAGCCTGTGATGATTTGTAGAGTTAGGCAGGCTGCAAGGAGTGAGCCGAAGTTTCATCACATGGAGAGGTTAGGCGGGGTGGGTAAGTCAATGAGGGAGTGGTTAATTATTTTTATGATTGGGTTGGATTTACGTATTGGAGTCATTGGTGCTTTTATAGTTGAAATACAACGATGGTTTTTCATATCATTAGTTATGGTTGGAGTCCATATGGAAGCGATGATGTATGTTCTGTTTACATTGAGTGTACTGTTAGTTATGGGGTTTGTGGGTTTTTCTTCCAAGCCTTCTCCTATTTATGGGGGTTTAGCGTTAATTGTTAGTGGTGTGGTTGGTTGTGTGATTGTTTTGAATTGTGGGGGGGTTTATATGGGTTTAATGATGTTTTTGGTTTATCTGGGAGGTATGATAGTTGTTTTTGGTTATACTACAGCAATAGCTATTGAAGAATACCCTGAGACATGAGGTTCGGGGTTTGAGGTTTTAGGGGGTCTTTTAGTAGGGTTGATGATGGAGGTGGTATTGGTTCTATGGGTTTTAAGTTTAGATGAGGCAGTAGTAGTGGTGGTCGGTTTTAGTGATACTGGTGATTGGGTGATTTTTGAGGAGGAGGGGTCGGGGCTTATTCGAGGTGATTCTATTGGTGCGGGTGCCTTATATGATTATGGGCGTTGATTAGTGGTGGTTGCTGGTTGGACGCTGTTTGTTGGTGTGTACGTTGTGATTGAGATTATTCGGGGCAATAGGTTATATTATTAAGAGTAGGGCTAGAGTAAGGGGGATGAGGAAGGAAAGGGAATAGAGTTTGATTATGCCTTTTTGGGGGGTTACGGTTATGGAAGCGGTGGTGTGTGCTTGTGAGATTATTTTGGGTATGGATTTTTCTAGTCATGTTAAGTCTAATAGGAGGAGAGCTAAGTTTTGGCTTATAAGTAGATTTTGATAGGGGACTATGCGGTGAATTGTGGTGGGGAAGTATCCTAGTATGCTGGAGAATTTGAATATTTGTGATGGGTTTTTTATTTTTAGTTTGTTTGTTATTAGAGTGAGGTCTAGAGCTGCTAGGAAGCCTAGGGCGGTTGCGCATAGGGCTGAGAGTTTTAAGTAGAGGGGTATTGTTGGTTGGAGGGGTGTGGTGGGGGGGATGCTATTGGTGATAAGAAATCCTGTGATTATGCTGCCTATTGTGAGGCGTTTAATTGGGTTTAGTAGGGCGGGGTTGTTTTCGTTAATGCTTGTTAGGGCTGGGAAGCGGGGTTGTCCTGTTAGGGTGAGGAGAATGGTTCGAGTAGTATAGGCGCTTGTTAGGGAGGTGGCGATGAGAGTAATAAATAGGGCTCAGGCGTTGGTATACGATGTGTTTGTGGCTTCGATGATGAGGTCTTTGGAGTAGAAGCCTGTGAGGAAGGGTATTCCTGTGAGTGCCAGGCTGCCAATGGTTAGGGAAGTTGAGGTGAGGGGTATTGTTTTAAATAGGCCTCCTATTTTTCGAATGTCTTGTTCGTTGCTTAGGTTGTGGATGATGGATCCGGAGCATATAAAAAGTATGGCTTTAAAGAAGGCATGGGTGCAGATGTGTAGGAATGCTAGGTGTGGTTGGTTGATGCCAATGGTAACCATTATTAGGCCTAGTTGGCTTGAGGTGGAGAAGGCTACAATTTTTTTAATATCATTTTGTGCGAGGGCACAGATGGCTATAAAGAGGGTGGTGATAGCTCCTAGGCATAGTGTGAGACTTTGAATTAGTATATTGGTTTCTATTAGAGGGTGAAGCGAATGAGTAGGAACACCCGGCGACGACTATGGTGCTGGAGTGAAGTAGAGCTGAGACTGGAGTCGGGCCTTCTATGGCAGAGGGTAGTCAGGGGTGGAGGCCAAATTGAGCTGATTTTCCTGCTGCTGCTAGGAGGAGGCCTATTAGTGGGAGGGAGCTTGGGTTGGAGTTTAGGGTTAGTATTTGTTGAAAGTCCCATGAGTTGCAATGTAGGAGGAATCATGCTATAGCTAGGATGAGACCAATGTCGCCGATGCGGTTGTATAGGATTGCCTGGATGGCTGCTGTGTTAGCATCTGCTCGAGCGTGCCACCAGCTAATTAAGAGGAATGATATAATCCCCACGCCCTCCCAGCCGATAAAGAACTGGAAGAGGTTGTTAGCAGTAACTAGAATTAGTATGGTGATAAGGAAAATGAGAAGGTATTTGAAGAATTGGTTGATGCTTGGGTCTGAGTTTATGTACCATAGTGAGAATTCTATAATAGATCAGGTGATGAATAGTGCAATTGGAATGAATATTATGGAGAAGTAATCTAGTTTAAAGCTTAGTGTTAGGCTTAATGTTTGAGTCACTACTCAATGTCAGCTTCAAATGGTTGTTTCTTGGTTTAGAAAGATGAATAGGGTTGTTGGGATGAGGCTGGTGATGAAGGCATATATTACGGTTATTTTACGTAGTTTGGGTATGAGCGTTTTTTATTAGGACTGATGAGGGAAGCAAAAACTGGAAGAGTTAGGGAGGTAAGGGTTGTTATTATGATGGAGGTGCACATGATTACTACTTTTATTTGGAGTTGCACCAATGTTTTTGACTCCTAAGGTCAACGGATGGCTGTTATCCTTTAAAAGTTGAGAAACCGTAGTTTTAAGTACGGAGATGTGGATTAGCAGTCCTTATGGGTTTTCTCGGTAAATAAGGGGGTGGTGAGCCTCTGTAGTTAGATTCACAATCTAATGTTTTAGTTAAACTATATCTACAGGAAGTGAACCCTAGGATGATGTTGGGGTTGAAAGATAGAAGAATAATTGGGGCGAGGTGTATGAGTATTAGTGTATTTTCTCGTGTGAAGGGGGGTTTTATGTTAATTATGTGATGCGTAAGTGCTCCTCGTTGTATTGTGATGAATATGTGGAGGGAGTAGAGGGCTGTGATTAGTATATTAAGTCCTGTTAGTATGATGGTAATATGGGATCAGGAGAATGAGGTTGTGATTGCGAAGAGTTCGCCCAGTAGGTTGATGGTGGGGGGTAGGGCGAGATTGGTAAGGCTTGCTGTGAGCCATCAGAAAGCTGCTAGTGGAAGTAGGATTTGAAGTCCTCGAGATAGAAGTATGATGCGGCTGTGGGTGCGTTCATAGTTTGAGTTAGCTAAGCAGAAATATATGGAAGAGGTGAGTCCATGGGCAATTATAAGGATGGTTGCGCCAGAGAAGCTTCAGGGGGTTTGGATGAGGGAGGCTACGATTACAAGAGCCATGTGGCTTACGGAGGAGTATGCGATGAGTGATTTTAGATCTGTTTGTCGGAGGCATGTTAGACTTGTTATGATTATGCCTCATAGGGATAGTATGAGGAATGGATAGGCTATGTATTCTGTCAGAGGGTCAAGGATAGGGGTGAGTCGTATTATGCCGTAGCCACCTAGTTTTAGGAGTACTGCGGCAAGAACTATTGATCCTGCAATGGGAGCTTCAACATGGGCTTTGGGAAGTCATAGGTGTAAGCCATATAGGGGTATTTTTGTCATGAAGGCTATTATGCATGCTAGTCAGGTAAAGCCGTGGGATCAGGTGGTTGTTAGTTTTCGGTTTGTGAGCGTTAGTAGTGTAATGTTTAGTGAGCCTGTGTTGTTATAGGTGTGGCTTAGTATGATGAGTAGGGGCAGGGAGCCGGCTAGTGTGTAGAATAGAAAATATGTACTTGCATTAAGACGTTCTGCTTGGTTGCCTCATTTAGTAATGATAATTAGAGTAGGAATGAGGGTGGTTTCAAATAGGATGTAAAATATAATTAGTTCTGTGGTTATGAATGTTAGAATTAGGGTGATTTGTAGAAGAATTATTATGGAGAGAAAGAGTTTCTTTTGTGAGGGA
>NW_027257772.1:0-30597 GCF_043159975.1 Macaca nemestrina
TGAATGATATTTGGCCTCATGGGAGAACGTAGCCCATGAAAGCCGTTGTCATTGTTATAAGAAGGAGTATAATCCCGATGTTTCAGGTTTCTTGAAGAAGGTATGAGCCGTAGTAGAGGCCTCGGCCTATGTGTAGGAAAAGGCAGATGAAGAGTGCAGAGGCACCATTGGCGTGGAGGTAGCGAGTGGTCCAGCCGTAGTTGACATCTCGGGTAATGTGTGCAATTGAGGAGAAGGCAGAGGAGGTGTCTGGTGAGTAGTGTATTGCTAAGAATAAGCCTGTGATGATTTGTAGAGTTAGGCAGGCTGCAAGGAGTGAGCCGAAGTTTCATCACATGGAGAGGTTAGGCGGGGTGGGTAAGTCAATGAGGGAGTGGTTAATTATTTTTATGATTGGGTTGGATTTACGTATTGGAGTCATTGGTGCTTTTATAGTTGAAATACAACGATGGTTTTTCATATCATTAGTTATGGTTGGAGTCCATATGGAAGCGATGATGTATGTTCTGTTTACATTGAGTGTACTGTTAGTTATGGGGTTTGTGGGTTTTTCTTCCAAGCCTTCTCCTATTTATGGGGGTTTAGCGTTAATTGTTAGTGGTGTGGTTGGTTGTGTGATTGTTTTGAATTGTGGGGGGTTTATATGGGTTTAATGATGTTTTTGGTTTATCTGGGAGGTATGATAGTTGTTTTTGGTTATACTACAGCAATAGCTATTGAAGAATACCCTGAGACATGAGGTTCGGGGTTTGAGGTTTTAGGGGGTCTTTTAGTAGGGTTGATGATGGAGGTGGTATTGGTTCTATGGGTTTTAAGTTTAGATGAGGCAGTAGTAGTGGTGGTCGGTTTTAGTGATACTGGTGATTGGGTGATTTTTGAGGAGGAGGGGTCGGGGCTTATTCGAGGTGATTCTATTGGTGCGGGTGCCTTATATGATTATGGGCGTTGATTAGTGGTGGTTGCTGGTTGGACGCTGTTTGTTGGTGTGTACGTTGTGATTGAGATTATTCGGGGCAATAGGTTATATTATTAAGAGTAGGGCTAGAGTAAGGGGGATGAGGAAGGAAAGGGAATAGAGTTTGATTATGCCTTTTTGGGGGGTTACGGTTATGGAAGCGGTGGTGTGTGCTTGTGAGATTATTTTGGGTATGGATTTTTCTAGTCATGTTAAGTCTAATAGGAGGAGAGCTAAGTTTTGGCTTATAAGTAGATTTTGATAGGGGACTATGCGGTGAATTGTGGTGGGGAAGTATCCTAGTATGCTGGAGAATTTGAATATTTGTGATGGGTTTTTTATTTTTAGTTTGTTTGTTATTAGAGTGAGGTCTAGAGCTGCTAGGAAGCCTAGGGCGGTTGCGCATAGGGCTGAGAGTTTTAAGTAGAGGGGTATTGTTGGTTGGAGGGGTGTGGTGGGGGGGATGCTATTGGTGATAAGAAATCCTGTGATTATGCTGCCTATTGTGAGGCGTTTAATTGGGTTTAGTAGGGCGGGGTTGTTTTCGTTAATGCTTGTTAGGGCTGGGAAGCGGGGTTGTCCTGTTAGGGTGAGGAGAATGGTTCGAGTAGTATAGGCGCTTGTTAGGGAGGTGGCGATGAGAGTAATAAATAGGGCTCAGGCGTTGGTATACGATGTGTTTGTGGCTTCGATGATGAGGTCTTTGGAGTAGAAGCCTGTGAGGAAGGGTATTCCTGTGAGTGCCAGGCTGCCAATGGTTAGGGAAGTTGAGGTGAGGGGTATTGTTTTAAATAGGCCTCCTATTTTTCGAATGTCTTGTTCGTTGCTTAGGTTGTGGATGATGGATCCGGAGCATATAAAAAGTATGGCTTTAAAGAAGGCATGGGTGCAGATGTGTAGGAATGCTAGGTGTGGTTGGTTGATGCCAATGGTAACCATTATTAGGGCCTAGTTGGCTTGAGGTGGAGAAGGCTACAATTTTTTTAATATCATTTTGTGCGAGGGCACAGATGGCTATAAAGAGGGTGGTGATAGCTCCTAGGCATAGTGTGAGACTTTGAATTAGTATATTGGTTTCTATTAGAGGGTGGAAGCGAATGAGTAGGAACACCCCGGCGACGACTATGGTGCTGGAGTGAAGTAGAGCTGAGACTGGAGTCGGGCCTTCTATGGCAGAGGGTAGTCAGGGGTGGAGGCCAAATTGAGCTGATTTTCCTGCTGCTGCTAGGAGGAGGCCTATTAGTGGGAGGGAGCTTGGGTTGGAGTTTAGGGTTAGTATTTGTTGAAAGTCCCATGAGTTGCAATGTAGGAGGAATCATGCTATAGCTAGGATGAGACCAATGTCGCCGATGCGGTTGTATAGGATTGCCTGGATGGCTGCTGTGTTAGCATCTGCTCGAGCGTGCCACCAGCTAATTAAGAGGAATGATATAATCCCCACGCCCTCCCAGCCGATAAAGAACTGGAAGAGGTTGTTAGCAGTAACTAGAATTAGTATGGTGATAAGGAAAATGAGAAGGTATTTGAAGAATTGGTTGATGCTTGGGTCTGAGTTTATGTACCATAGTGAGAATTCTATAATAGATCAGGTGATGAATAGTGCAATTGGAATGAATATTATGGAGAAGTAATCTAGTTTAAAGCTTAGTGTTAGGCTTAATGTTTGAGTCACTACTCAATGTCAGCTTCAAATGGTTGTTTCTTGGTTTAGAAAGATGAATAGGGTTGTTGGGATGAGGCTGGTGATGAAGGCATATATTACGGTTATTTTTACGTAGTTTGGGTATGAGCGTTTTTTATTAGGACTGATGAGGGAAGCAAAAACTGGAAGAGTTAGGGAGGTAAGGGTTGTTATTATGATGGAGGTGCACATGATTACTACTTTTATTTGGAGTTGCACCAATGTTTTTGACTCCTAAGGTCAACGGATGGCTGTTATCCTTTAAAAGTTGAGAAAACCGTAGTTTTAAGTACGGAGATGTGGATTAGCAGTCCTTATGGGTTTTCTCGGTAAATAAGGGGTGGTGAGCCTCTGTAGTTAGATTCACAATCTAATGTTTTAGTTAAACTATATCTACAGGAAGTGAACCCTAGGATGATGTTGGGGTTGAAAGATAGAAGAATAATTGGGGCGAGGTGTATGAGTATTAGTGTATTTTCTCGTGTGAAGGGGGGTTTTATGTTAATTATGTGATGCGTAAGTGCTCCTCGTTGTATTGTGATGAATATGTGGAGGGAGTAGAGGGCTGTGATTAGTATATTAAGTCCTGTTAGTATGATGGTAATATGGGATCAGGAGAATGAGGTTGTGATTGCGAAGAGTTCGCCCAGTAGGTTGATGGTGGGGGGTAGGGCGAGATTGGTAAGGCTTGCTGTGAGCCATCAGAAAGCTGCTAGTGGAAGTAGGATTTGAAGTCCTCGAGATAGAAGTATGATGCGGCTGTGGGTGCGTTCATAGTTTGAGTTAGCTAAGCAGAAATATATGGAAGAGGTGAGTCCATGGGCAATTATAAGGATGGTTGCGCCAGAGAAGCTTCAGGGGGTTTGGATGAGGGAGGCTACGATTACAAGAGCCATGTGGCTTACGGAGGAGTATGCGATGAGTGATTTTAGATCTGTTTGTCGGAGGCATGTTAGACTTGTTATGATTATGCCTCATAGGGATAGTATGAGGAATGGATAGGCTATGTATTCTGTCAGAGGGTCAAGGATAGGGGTGAGTCGTATTATGCCGTAGCCACCTAGTTTTAGGAGTACTGCGGCAAGAACTATTGATCCTGCAATGGGAGCTTCAACATGGGCTTTGGGAAGTCATAGGTGTAAGCCATATAGGGGTATTTTTGTCATGAAGGCTATTATGCATGCTAGTCAGGTAAAGCCGTGGGATCAGGTGGTTGTTAGTTTTCGGTTTGTGAGCGTTAGTAGTGTAATGTTTAGTGAGCCTGTGTTGTTATAGGTGTGGCTTAGTATGATGAGTAGGGGCAGGGAGCCGGCTAGTGTGTAGAATAGAAAATATGTACTTGCATTAAGACGTTCTGCTTGGTTGCCTCATTTAGTAATGATAATTAGAGTAGGAATGAGGGTGGTTTCAAATAGGATGTAAAATATAATTAGTTCTGTGGTTATGAATGTTAGAATTAGGGTGATTTGTAGAAGAATTATTATGGAGAGAAAGAGTTTCTTTTGTGAGGGAGGTTCGTTGCATAGGTGATATTGGCTTGCTATGATTATGAGAGGTAGGAGTCAGATAGTTAGCGTTAGGAGAGGTGTTGTTAGTGGGTCAGAGGATAGGTAGGTTGAGTGGTTGAGGAGGTTGGTATTGGTTTGGTTGAAGAATAGCAAGGGAATGAGGCTAATGGTTAGGCTGTGTACAGTCAGGTTGATTCAGATTATATCATTTTTGGAGAGTCATGTTATAGGTAGTAGTATGGTTGTGGGGATAATTACTTTTAGCATTGAAGCAGGTTCAGGTTGTGAATGTAGTCTAGTCCGTATGTGTTGGAAATTGAGACTAGTAAGGCAAGACCTACTGCTGCTTCACAAGCGGCGAATACTAGTAAGATGATTGGTATAATATTAATTAGGGGAGAGTGTGTGTTTAAGGCAATAAGGGTGGTTATGATAAAGAGTGATATTATCATTCCTTCTAGGCAGAGGAGAGAAGCTATTAGGTGTGAGCGGTAGGTTAATATGCCTAGAAGAGAGATGGTAAATGCTAATATAATATTTATGTAGGTAGGGGTCATTTGGTTAGTATGATTATCATAATCTAATGAGTCGAAATCATTTGTTTTATTTAAACTACTTACCAATTCGACTCAATCTAACCCCTTTTGAGTTCATTCGTAGGTTAGGCTGAGGATTAGGATAATAATGAAAGCGATGGTTGATTTGATTATTATTGGGAGGTTTGTTGTTTGAATGGCTCATGGTAGGGATAGTAGTAGGGCAATTTCTATGTCGAATAGTAGGAAGGTAATGGCGATTAGGAAAAACTTTATTGAGAACGGAGTACGAGCGGGGTTTAAGGGGTCAAATCCGCATTCGTAGGGGCTAGTTTTTTCTGCATAGGAGTTAAGTTGGGGTAATCAGAATATGATGATTATCAGTAGTGTGGTTAATAGGGTGTTGATTGTTAAGGCTAGTACTAGGTTAATTACTCTTTTTTGAATGTTGTCAAAGCTGGTTGATTGGAAGTCAACTGTACTGGTTATACTAAAAGAGTAGGATCCTCATCAATAGATAGAAATATAGAGGAGTAGTCAGACAACGTCTACAAAGTGTCAATATCAGGCGGCAGCTTCGAAGCCGAAATGGTGGTTTGATGTGAAGTGGTATAGTAGTTGACGGATGAGGCAAATAAAGAGGAATGTGGATCCAATAATGACGTGGAGCCCGTGGAAGCCTGTGGTAATGAAGAATGTTGAACCGTAAATACCATCAGAGATGGTGAATGGCGCTTCAAAGTATTCTGAGATTTGTAGCAGGGTGAAATAAGTGCCTAGTAGGATTGTGATGGACAGGGCTTGGATTGTTTGTTTTCGATCGTTGTTTATGAGGCTGTGATGGGCTCAGGTGATTGTAACTCCGGATGCGAGTAGTACAGAGGTGTTTAGGAGGGGCACCTCTAGGGGGTTTAGTGGGGTAATGCCTGTTGGTGGTCAGTGGCCTCCTAAGCAGGGTGTTGGGGCGAGGCTTGAGTGGTAAAATGCTCAGAAGAAGCCGATAAAGAAGAATACTTCTGAGATAATGAATAGTGTTATTCCGCATCGAAGGCCTTTTTGGACAGATGCTGTGTGGTGGCCTTGGTACGTGCTTTCTCGTACAATATCGCGTCATCATTGATATAGGGTTAGTGTATTGGTTAGTAGGCCTAGTATTAGTAAGGTGGTAGAGTAGAAGTGAAATCATATGATTAAGCCCGATGTTATTAAGAAGGCTGACAGAGCTCCTGTCAGTGGTCAGGGACTGGGTTTAACTATGTGATAAGCATGGGTTTGGTGGGTCATTAAGTGTTGTTGTGTAGGTAGAGGCTAATTAGGAGTGTGAAGATGTAGGCTTGAATTAGGGCTACTGCAATCTCTAGAATAGTTAATAGTGCTAGGAGTATAGAAGTTAGCAGGGTTAAGGAGAAGTTAGTGGTTGATAGTGCTAATACAGCGTCTCCAACTAGGTGTATTAGTAGGTGACCAGCTGTAATATTTGCAGTTAGTCGTACGGCCAGGGCTACCGGTTGGATAAGTAGGCTGACAGTTTCGATTATCACTAATATGGGAATGAGAGGTGTGGGTGTACCTTGTGGTAGAAGGTGGGCTAGGGAATTTTTGGTTTTAAAGCGAAGTCCTATGATCACTGTGCCTGTTCATAGAGGGATCGCTATGGCTAGGTTTATGGAGAGTTGGGTGGTTGGTGTGAACGAGTGGGGCAGAAGTCCTAAGAGGTTTGTTGTAGTGATAAAGGTAATTAGAGATATTAGTATTAGAGACCAGGTTAGTCCTTTAGCATTATGAGCTATCATTATTTGTTTTAGGGCTAATTGAATCAGGTTTTGTTGAATGGTTGTCAGTCGATTATTAATAGGGTGTTTAGAGGTTAGGACTAGTAGGGTGGGGAATAGGATGATGGGGATTGTGGCGGGTTGATTTAGAATTGTTGGGATTGAGAATTGGGTAAACAGATTTTCGTTCATTTTGGTTGTCAGCGAATATTGT
Organism: Macaca nemestrina; assembly: GCF_043159975.1. Lineage (NCBI taxonomy): Eukaryota > Metazoa > Chordata > Mammalia > Primates > Cercopithecidae > Macaca > Macaca nemestrina. Next base: position 6,667 of record NW_027257772.1, read on the forward strand.
GAGTTTGTAGGTTAGGGTTTTTTGTAAGAGGCAGTTGGCGGGGGTTTATGTTTAGTAGCTTTAATTGCATGATAAGGTATAGTGTAAGAAGCATCGTCATAATAGTAGTAAATCATGTCGATGTGTCTAACTGGGGCATTTCACTGTAGAGGGCGTGTCCCCCATCTTTAACTTAAAAGGTTAATGCTAGGATAGCTGTACAGTGGGTTTGTAGGGTATTTTGAGGGTGGAGGGAATAATGGGCTATTTATAGGGTAAATACAGGCCCTATTTCAAAGATTTTTAGCGGGATTAGCTCTGCAACAATTGGTATGAAGCTGTGGTTTGCGCCGCAGATTTCTGAGCATTGTCCATAATAGACGCCTGGTCGCGTGGCCGTGAATACAGTTTGATTTAAGCGTCCGGGCACTGCATCTGTTTTGAGGCCTAGTGTGGGAATAGTTCATGAATGTAAGACGTCTTGAGATGTAATTATTATACGTACAGGGGCTTCAATTGGGAGGACTACTCGATTGTCAACTTCTAGAAGTCGAAGATCTCCCGGATTCAAGAATAGCGGGGGTAATATGTAGGAGTTAAAAATTAGGCCCCCATAGTCCGTGTATTCATAGGTTCAGTACCATTGGTGTCCGATTGATTTGATGGTGAAGGATGGGTCGTTGATCTCATCTGTTAGGTATAGAATGCGTAGGGATGGGAGGGCGATTGAGATTAAGATAATTGCTGGTAAGATAGTTCAGATGGTTTCTATTTCTTGGGCGTCTGTGATGTTAGTATTGGTTAATTTTGTTGTGAGTGTTGAGAGTAAGGCATATAGTACTAGGGAGCTGATTAATAGTATAGCTATAAAAGCATGGTCATGAAAGGTGGTTAGTTCTTCTATAACAGGGGATGTGGCGTCTTGCAGGTTTAGTTGAACCGGGTGGGCCATGTAAGATATATAGGGTTTGGCCTATGATTTAGCTTTGACAAAGCTATGAAATGGTTTTTCTAATATCTTGTTGAAAAAGTTATAGGGGCTATAAGACTGGCTTGAAACCAGTTTTAGGGGGTTCGACTCTCTCCTTTTTCGTTTAGTTTGATATAGGTTGGCTCTTCGAATGTGTGGTAGGGTGGGGGGCAGCCATTTAGTCACTCTAGACTAGTAAGGGGCTGTTCGATTAGTAGTACTTTACGTTTTGAAGCAAAGGCTTCTCAGATCATGTAAATTATTAAAATTACCGCTACTAGTGAGATAAAGGAGCCCATAGACGATAGGATATTTCATGTAGTGTAGGCATCGGGGTAATCAGAGTAGCGTCGGGGTATTCCGGATAGGCCAAGGAAGTGTTGTGGAAAGAAGGTTAAATTTACGCCCACGAATATAACGATAAAGTGAGCTTTAGCACAAGTTTGGTTTAGTGTATAGCCTGAGAATAGAGGAAATCAGTGTACAAGGCCCCCTATAATGGCAAATACGGCTCCTATTGATAAAACATAATGGAAGTGGGCAACAACGTAGTATGTGTCGTGTAGTACGATATCTAGGGATGAGTTTGCTAAGATAATGCCGGTTAAGCCTCCTACGGTAAATAGGAAGATAAAGCCCAGGGCTCAAAGTATTGCTGGGGATCATTTAATGTTGCCTCCATGGAGCGTAGCAAGTCAGCTAAAAACTTTAACCCCAGTTGGGATCGCAATGATTATAGTGGCAGAGGTGAAGTAGGCTCGTGTGTCTACATCTATGCCAACTGTAAACATGTGGTGGGCCCATACAATGAAGCCTAAAAATCCGATTGATATCATAGCTCAAACTATACCCATGTACCCAAATGGTTCTTTTTTTCCAGAGTAATAGGCTACAATGTGGGAGACTACTCCGAAACCAGGAAGAATGAGGATGTAGACTTCGGGGTGGCCAAAGAATCAGAATAGGTGTTGGTATAGGATAGGGTCTCCTCCTCCAACGGGGTCAAAAAAGGTAGTATTGAGGTTGCGATCTGTTAGCAGTATGGTAATGCCAGCGGCTAAGACTGGTAGGGAGAGGAGTAAAAGGACTGCTGTGATTAAGATTGATCAGACAAATAAAGGGGTTTGGTATAGGGATATTGCGGGGGGTTTTATGTTGATGATAGTGGTAATAAAGTTGATGGCCCCTAGGATAGAGGAAATACCTGCCAGGTGGAGGGAGAAGATGATTAGGTCTACGGAAGCTCCTGGGTGGGAGAAGTTTCCTGCTAAAGGGGGGTATACCGTTCAACCTGTTCCAGCGCCAGCCTCTACTATGGCTGATGCTATTAGTAGCAGGAAAGAAGGAGGGAGGAGTCAGAAGCTTATGTTATTTAGGCGGGGAAATGCCATGTCGGGTGCGCCGATTATTAGGGGTACTAATCAATTCCCGAAACCCCCAATCATAATAGGTATGACTGTAAAGAAAATTATAACGAATGCGTGGGCCGTTACGATAACGTTGTAGATGTGGTCGTTTCCTAATAGGCTGCCGGGTTGACCTAGTTCAGCTCGGATAAGAAGGCTCAGGGCTGTACCTATAACTCCAGCTCATGCACCAAACAGTAAGTATAGGGTCCCAATATCTTTGTGGTTTGTTGAAAAGAGCCAACGGTTAATGAGCATAGGTGGTAAAATGGCTGAGTAAGTATTAGGCTGTAAACCTAAAGATGGAGGTCTAGTCCTCCTTTTACCAGCCCCGAGGTGATTTTCATGTTGAATTGCAAATTCAAAGGAGTAGTTTAGAGTTTCTGCCGGGGCTTCTCCCGCCTTTTTTTCCTGCGGCGGGAGAAGTGGATCAAAGCCAGTCGATTGGGGTGTTTAGCTGTTAACTAAGTTTTTGTGGGTTTGAATCCCATTGATCTAGTGAGGGCTTAGCTTAATTAAAGTGGTTGATTTGCGTTCAATTGATGCAGAGTAGGTGTTTGCAGTCCTTATGTGTTTCAGAAATTAAGTGTTTTTACTTACTAAGGGCTTTGAAGGCTCTTGGTCTTGTTTAACCTAAATTTCTAGTGGGTGGTTAAGACTAGGGGGGAGATTGGTAGTAAGAGGGTAGAGATGATAGTGAGTGAGGGGATGAGGGGTATGGGTTTTGTATTTTCGAGTTGTCATGTTATTTTTGTGTTATTGGATGTGGGGAGTAGTGTTAGGGAGGTGGTATAGATTAGGCGTATGTAGAAATATAGGTTAAGTAGGGTTATGATAGTTATGATAGAAGGGATAAGGAAGTTGTTGTTCATTGTGAGTTCTTGAATAATAATTCACTTGGGTAGGAAGCCGGTTAGAGGGGGTAAACCTCCTAGGGATATGAGGGTGAGTGCTGTTAGTGGTGCTAAGTAGGTTAATTTGTTCCAGGTGCGGGATAGTATAAGGGTTGTGGTGCTTGTGTTTAGGTTAAGGATTAGGAATATGGTGGTTGTTAGGGTGATGTATATGGTTAAATAGAGAATTGTAGTAGTTGGGTTGTACACTAATGTTATTATTATTCAGCCTATGTGAGTGATTGAAGAGTATCCTAGGATTTTGCGTAATTGTGTTTGGTTTAGACCCCCTCAGCTACCTACCGTGATGGATAGGGTAGAGAGGATTAGGAGGGTATGGGTGTTGATTGATGGGTGAATTTGGTATATGATTAAGATGGGGGCTAGTTTTTGTCATGTAAGAAGGAGCAGGCCGGAAGTTAAGGATGTCCCTTGAGTGACTTCTGGGACTCAGAAGTGGAACGGGGCTATTCCTAGTTTTATGGCAAGGGCGGTTGTTATTATTAGGGATGGGGTTTGGTTGATGTGGCTTGTTGTTGTTCAACATCCTGATAGTAGGTTGTTGGAGATGATTGCTATTATGAGGATTATGGATGCGGTGGTTTGTGTTAGGAAGTATTTGATAGCAGCTTCTGTAGAGCGGAGGTTTGTTTTTTTTATTAGAATTGGAATAAAGGCTAGTATGTTTATTTCTAGGCCTGTTCAGGCGAGAAATCAGTGTGAGCTTAGTGTTGTGATAAGTGTGCCTGTGATTATTGTGGTGTAGATGATGAGTTGGGCTAGTGGGTTGATTAGTATGGGAAGGATATGACCAACATTTTCGGGGTATGGGCCCGATAGCTTGATTAGCTGACCTTACTTTAGGATAGGGTGTATAGGGTAGCACGGAGAAGTTTGGGTTCTCAGGAGTAGGTTCGATGCCTGCAGTCCTAGAAATAAGAGGGTTGAGGCCTCTATTATTTACTCTATCAAAGTAACTCTTTTGTCAGACATATTTCTAGGTTTGAGGGGGAATGCTGGAGATTGCGATGGGTGTTGAGGTGGATCATATGAGTAGTGCTAGTGTGAGTGGGAGGAAGTTTTTTCATAGTAGGTGTATAAGTTGATCGTAACGGAATCGGGGGTGTGTTGCTCGGATTCATAGGAATAGGGAAGTCAGGAGTAGTGTTTTAATGGTGAAACATGTTGTGAATAGTTCTGGAGAGTGGGTGGGGTAGAATGTGCCTAGGAAAATTGTGGTTGTTAGGCCGTTTATTATGATGATGTTTGTGTATTCGGCTATGAAGAATAAGGCGAATGGACCTGCAGCGTATTCGATATTAAAGCCTGATACTAATTCTGATTCGCCTTCTATGAGGTCAAAGGGGGTTCGGTTTGTTTCTGCTAGTGTAGAGGCGAATCATATTATGGCTAGGGGTCATGATGGTAGGAGAAGTCATAGGTGTTCTTGCGTTGTAATGAGTGTGTTAAGGTTAAATGAGCCGCTTGTTAGTAGAACTGATAGTAGGATAATAGTGAGGGTAACTTCGTATGAAATTGTTTGGGCGACGGCTCGTAGGGCTCCGATTAGGGCATAGCTTGAGTTTGATGCTCATCCTGATCATAGGATGGAGTGGGCGATTAGGCTAAGTATAGCCAGGGTGAATAGGAGTCCGAGGTTGAAGTTGATTAGAGCGTTGGGTATGGGGAGGGGGGTTCATAGGAGGAGGGTAATGAAGAAGGCTAAAGCGGGTGCGATAATATAGAGGGTGGTGGTAGATGTTGAGGGTTTTAGGGGTTCTTTAGCGAAAAGTTTTACTGCATCAGCGAATGGTTGTAGTAGTCCGTATGGACCTACAACATTGGGTCCTTTTCGTAGTTGTATGTAGCCTAGTAACTTTCGTTCAATGAGTGTGAGGAATGCTATGGCGGCTAGTGTGGGTATAATTAGAAGTAGGAGGTTTACTGTGGTCATGGTGTTAAGAAGAGGGGTTGAACCTCTGGTTGTAAAGTTTTAAGTTTTATGCAATTACCGGGCTCTGCCATCTTAACAAACCCTGTTTTCGGGTAGAGTATGTGGTATTTTGTTAAATTGAGATTAGGTCATTTATGTAATGAAGGCGCTTTGGTGAAGTGGGCCTTATTTCTCTTGTCCTTTCGTACAGGGAGAAATACACAATAGATAGAAACCGACCTGGATTGCTCCGGTCTGAACTCAGATCACGTAGGACTTTAATCGTTGAACAAACGAACCCTTGATAGCTGCTGCACCATTAGGATGTCCTGATCCAACATCGAGGTCGTAAGCTCTATTGTCGATATGGACTCTAGAATAGAATTGCGCTGTTATCCCTAGGGTAACTTGTTCCGTTGATCAAATTATTGGATCAATTATGGGTTAGTTCGCTTTGACTTGTGTGGTCTTGGCATGTATTGTTCGGAGGTTTTGTTATGCTCCGAGGTCGCCCCAACCAAAATTTTTAATACAGGTGTAGTAGTTTAGAGGTCCGTGGGTTTGTGAGGTTTTTGATTGTATTAATAAATTAAAGCTCCATAGGGTCTTCTCGTCTTATTGTTTTATGCCCGTCTCTTCACGGGCAGGTCAATTTCACTGGTTGAAAGTAAGAGACAGTTAAACCCTCGTGGTGCCTTTCATGCGAGTCCCTATTTAAAGAACAAGTGATTATGCTACCTTTGCACGGTCAGGGTACCGCGGCCGTTAAACGTGTGTCACCGGGCAGGCAGTGCCTCTAATACTAGTAATGCTAGAGGTGATGTTTTTGGTAAACAGGCGGGGTTTGAGTTTGCCGAGTTCCTTTTACTTTTTTTAACCTTTCCTTGAGGCATGCCAGTGTTGGGTTAACAGTGAAGGTAGCATGGGCTTGTTTGTGTTTGCTGTGCCTGGCTGTTAAGTGTCGGTGAGGCTTTCGGTCCGATTTAGGCTTATGCAGTGGAGAAAGTATTCATGTTACTTATACTAGCATTATTGCTTCTATATGGTGATAGATTAATCCAATGTGGTGTGAGGAGTTCAGTTATGTGTTTGGTATTTTGAGATCGTTAATGTTGAGCTTGAACGCTTTCTTAATTGATGGCTGCTTTTAAGCCAACTATGGCAGTTAAGGGGTTTTACTCTCTCCGTAAGGTTTTTTCCTAGTGTCTAAAGAGCTGTCCCTCTTTAGACTGACAATTAAGCTTACAGGGGGATTAGGAAGTTCTGTGGGTAAGCTTAAGGTTGAACTAAGATTCTGTCTTGGATAACCAGCTATCACCAGGCTCGGTAGGCTTGTCACCCCTACCCAGAAATCTTCCCACTATTTTGCTACATAGATGGGTGCGCTCTTTTAGCTGTTTTTGGGTAGCTCGTCTGGTTTCGGGGAATTTGGCTTATAGTTCTCTTCGTAAAATTGTTTCTAGCTAATCCATTATGCGAAAGGTACAGGGGCTAGTCCTTGCTGTTTTGTGCTTAGGTGGTTTATCTATCTTTCCCTTGCGGTACTATATCTATAGCGCCAGATTAAAATTTCTATCGCCTATACTTTGTATAGGTAAATGGTTTAGTGTGTGTGTGTTGTTTGTTATTAGTGTTGATTATGCTTGGGGCTAGTATTGGCTCAAGGTAATTCAAGTGATGTTGAGATTTCTGGGTGTAAGCCAGGTGCTTTATATTAAGCTATACCTTGATTTATCCAAGTGCACCTTCCAGTACACTTACCATGTTACGACTTATCCCCTCTATATAGATACTGGGGTGTTTAGTTAAGATGCTCCTTAAATATATTTGAGGGGAGTGACGGGCGGTGTGTGCGCGCTTTATGGCCTCGTTCAATTAAGCACTCTATTCTTAATTTACTGCTAAATCCTCCTTGGACTCTCAAATTTCATAAGAGTTTTCGTGGAGTTTTCTGATATAGAAAATGTAGCCCATTTTTTACCGTCTCATGGGCTACACCTTGACCTAAACGTTTTTGCGGGAGGCGTTTGCGCTCACTTTGTAACCTTTATCAGGGTTTGCTGAAGATGGCGGTATATAGGGCTGAGCAAGAGAGGGTGGGGTAGATCGGGGTTTATCGATTATGAAACAGGCTCCCTCTAGGGGGATGTAAAGCACCGTCAAGTCCTTTGAGTTTTAAGCCGTTGCTCGTAGTATTCTGGCGAGTAGTTTTGTTGTTTAACTACTGAGTTTAGGGCCAAGCATAGTGGGGTGTCTAATCCCAGTTTGGGTCCTGGCTATTGTGTGTTCAGAAGCTTTAAAGCCACTTTCGTAGTTTATTTTACATCAGCTAGGGTTTTACAGTTTAGATGGAGTTTAGCTTTATTGTGCCAGATCTTAAACACCCTCTACGCCGATCTCTATTAGCTAGGGTCAATCGTGTGACCGCGGTGGCTGGCACGAGATTGATCAACCCTAAATATAGCATGGCTTAGTTAAACTTTCGTTCATTGCTAAATGTTTATCACTGCTGTCTCCCGTGGGGGTGTGGCTAGGCAAAGCGTTTTGAGCTGCGTGTGCGTGCTTGATGCTTGCTCCTCTTCGTCATAATGGTTTGTAGGGCGTCTTCACTGGAGCGGGGATGCTTGCATGTGTAGTCTTGCTAAAAGCCAATAGAAAGGCCAGGACCAAGCCTATTTGTTTATGGGGTGTGCAAACCCGTCTAGGCATTTTCAGTGTCTTGCTTTGGGTGGTTAAGCTACATAAACGGGGGTGTTGGCATAATTGTGGGGTAATTTCTTTCGGGTTGTGTGGTGGGAGTTTGATGAGGGTTAGTGTTAAGAGTGTTTAGTGAAGTAAATATTTGTTAGTTGAGGGAATGGCAGTTGGAGTTGTGCAAACCTAAAAGATGAAAATATAGGCTCCGATCGGATATATTAAGACTTTTGTTTTTGGGGTTTGGCAAGAGTGGGTTTTGGGTGAAGATTGGAGATGGGGGTGGGGGGGTTTGATGAGATATTGCCATGGTTATGTGGTGTGGTGTTACCAGGGTAATTATTAGTATGTCCTACAAGCATGAATTAAATAACACCTTGCTTAAGGTCTGCGGGGAGCTAGAATATTGAACGTAGGTGCGATCAATAGCTGTATTGTACTAGGAATCAAAGACAGGCGCATTCAGGACGGGATGTGGTGGGAGTCAGCATTCTGCAATGGGGTTGCGTGCGGACCAGAGATAAAAGATACCAAATGCATGGAAAGCTCCCGTGACTGGTTAATAGGGTGATAGACCCGTGATCCATCGAGATGTCTTATTTAAGGGGAACGTGTGGGCGATCTTGGTTGTTATGGCCCTGAGGTAAGAACCAGATGCCGGATACAGTTCAGGTATAGCTACCCCCACGAGTTATGGGCCCGGAGCGAGGAGAGTAGTACTCTTGTGCGGGATGTTGGTTTCACGGAGGATGGTGAGCAAGGGATTCCTAAGTGAGGGGGGGCATCCGTAGTGAGGAGGATTATTTAATAGGTATGTGCTATGTACGATGAACGATTTAATGTACTATGGACGACTGGCATGGACTGGTGTGGTCAATATTCGTAGGGAAGGTGATTTAATTTGGAGTAGGTCACGCTATGTACTACTGTTGATGGTTCCTAGGAGGGTTCTTGCTTGTAAGCATGCTTTTCGAGAATGTTAAGTTGATATGTAATAATATGTTTTATGTACAGTCAAGCATATATAGTACTATATAATATACATGGTGACTAGCAGTAATGCACGAATTACATAATAATATAATGAGTGGGTTGTACTGAGTTGTGCTGTGGAGACCATACAACATAAGAATACAGAAAGTAGTTTAAATTAGAATACCAGCTTTGGGTGCTGGTGGTGGAGTTGGATACTTTCTTTCTGATTGCCCTAGGAAGAATGTTTCATTTCTGGTTTACAAGGCCAGTGTATTAGTTTATACTACGAGGGCAAGTTCACTTGAGTAGGTTGTTTTCGATTAGGGAGGCTAGTGGTATTAGGATTAGAATTGTTGTGAAGTATATTATGGATGCTACTTGGCCGATGGTGATAAGGGGTTGGGTTATTGGTTCGCTTCCAATTCAGGTGAGGGTTAGTAGGGTCGTGACTAGGAGTCAGAATAGGAATTGGCTGAGTGGGCGAAATATTATGCTTTGTTGTTTGGATTTGTGGAGTATGGGGATGGTTGCTAGGATGAAGATTGATAGGAAGAGTGCTAACACACCCCCTAATTTGTTGGGGACAGATCGCAGGATTGTGTATGCGAATAGGAAGTATCATTCCGGCTTGATGTGTGGGGGGGTATTTAGTGGGTCAGCTGGAATATAGTTGTTTGGGTCGTTTAGGAGATTGGGTAAGAATAGTGTTAGTGTTGCTAGGGCAAAGAGAAGGAGGATTAGGCCTAGGATGTCTTTGATTGTGTAGTAGGGGTGAAAGGTGATTTTATCCGAGTCGGAGGAAATTCCGCAGGGGTTGTTTGATCCTGTTTCGTGTAGGAAAAGTAGGTGTACGGCTGTGAGGGCGACGATGATGAAGGGTAGGATGAAGTGCAGGGTGAAGAATCGTGTGAGAGTAGGGCTGCCAATGGCGTATCCACCTCAGATTCATTGGACGATATTAGTTCCGATATAGGGGATTGCTGACAGTAAGTTTGTGATTACGGTTGCCCCCCAGAATGATATTTGGCCTCATGGGAGAACGTAGCCCATGAAAGCCGTTGTCATTGTTATAAGAAGGAGTATAATCCCGATGTTTCAGGTTTCTTGAAGAAGGTATGAGCCGTAGTAGAGGCCTCGGCCTATGTGTAGGAAAAGGCAGATGAAGAGTGCAGAGGCACCATTGGCGTGGAGGTAGCGAGTGGTCCAGCCGTAGTTGACATCTCGGGTAATGTGTGCAATTGAGGAGAAGGCAGAGGAGGTGTCTGGTGAGTAGTGTATTGCTAAGAATAAGCCTGTGATGATTTGTAGAGTTAGGCAGGCTGCAAGGAGTGAGCCGAAGTTTCATCACATGGAGAGGTTAGGCGGGGTGGGTAAGTCAATGAGGGAGTGGTTAATTATTTTTATGATTGGGTTGGATTTACGTATTGGAGTCATTGGTGCTTTTATAGTTGAAATACAACGATGGTTTTTCATATCATTAGTTATGGTTGGAGTCCATATGGAAGCGATGATGTATGTTCTGTTTACATTGAGTGTACTGTTAGTTATGGGGTTTGTGGGTTTTTCTTCCAAGCCTTCTCCTATTTATGGGGGTTTAGCGTTAATTGTTAGTGGTGTGGTTGGTTGTGTGATTGTTTTGAATTGTGGGGGGTTTATATGGGTTTAATGATGTTTTTGGTTTATCTGGGAGGTATGATAGTTGTTTTTGGTTATACTACAGCAATAGCTATTGAAGAATACCCTGAGACATGAGGTTCGGGGTTTGAGGTTTTAGGGGGTCTTTTAGTAGGGTTGATGATGGAGGTGGTATTGGTTCTATGGGTTTTAAGTTTAGATGAGGCAGTAGTAGTGGTGGTCGGTTTTAGTGATACTGGTGATTGGGTGATTTTTGAGGAGGAGGGGTCGGGGCTTATTCGAGGTGATTCTATTGGTGCGGGTGCCTTATATGATTATGGGCGTTGATTAGTGGTGGTTGCTGGTTGGACGCTGTTTGTTGGTGTGTACGTTGTGATTGAGATTATTCGGGGCAATAGGTTATATTATTAAGAGTAGGGCTAGAGTAAGGGGATGAGGAAGGAAAGGGAATAGAGTTTGATTATGCCTTTTTGGGGGGTTACGGTTATGGAAGCGGTGGTGTGTGCTTGTGAGATTATTTTGGGTATGGATTTTTCTAGTCATGTTAAGTCTAATAGGAGGAGAGCTAAGTTTTGGCTTATAAGTAGATTTTGATAGGGGACTATGCGGTGAATTGTGGTGGGAAGTATCCTAGTATGCTGGAGAATTTGAATATTTGTGATGGGTTTTTTATTTTTAGTTTGTTTGTTATTAGAGTGAGGTCTAGAGCTGCTAGGAAGCCTAGGGCGGTTGCGCATAGGGCTGAGAGTTTTAAGTAGAGGGGTATTGTTGGTTGGAGGGGTGTGGTGGGGGGGATGCTATTGGTGATAAGAAATCCTGTGATTATGCTGCCTATTGTGAGGCGTTTAATTGGGTTTAGTAGGCGGGGTTGTTTTCGTTAATGCTTGTTAGGGCTGGGAAGCGGGGTTGTCCTGTTAGGGTGAGGAGAATGGTTCGAGTAGTATAGGCGCTTGTTAGGGAGGTGGCGATGAGAGTAATAAATAGGGCTCAGGCGTTGGTATACGATGTGTTTGTGGCTTCGATGATGAGGTCTTTGGAGTAGAAGCCTGTGAGGAAGGGTATTCCTGTGAGTGCCAGGCTGCCAATGGTTAGGGAAGTTGAGGTGAGGGGTATTGTTTTAAATAGGCCTCCTATTTTTCGAATGTCTTGTTCGTTGCTTAGGTTGTGGATGATGGATCCGGAGCATATAAAAAGTATGGCTTTAAAGAAGGCATGGGTGCAGATGTGTAGGAATGCTAGGTGTGGTTGGTTGATGCCAATGGTAACCATTATTAGGCCTAGTTGGCTTGAGGTGGAGAAGGCTACAATTTTTTTAATATCATTTTGTGCGAGGGCACAGATGGCTATAAAGAGGGTGGTGATAGCTCCTAGGCATAGTGTGAGACTTTGAATTAGTATATTGGTTTCTATTAGAGGGTGGAAGCGAATGAGTAGGAACACCCCGGCGACGACTATGGTGCTGGAGTGAAGTAGAGCTGAGACTGGAGTCGGGCCTTCTATGGCAGAGGGTAGTCAGGGGTGGAGGCCAAATTGAGCTGATTTTCCTGCTGCTGCTAGGAGGAGGCCTATTAGTGGGAGGGAGCTTGGGTTGGAGTTTAGGGTTAGTATTTGTTGAAAGTCCATGAGTTGCAATGTAGGAGGAATCATGCTATAGCTAGGATGAGACCAATGTCGCCGATGCGGTTGTATAGGATTGCCTGGATGGCTGCTGTGTTAGCATCTGCTCGAGCGTGCCACCAGCTAATTAAGAGGAATGATATAATCCCCACGCCCTCCCAGCCGATAAAGAACTGGAAGAGGTTGTTAGCAGTAACTAGAATTAGTATGGTGATAAGGAAAATGAGAAGGTATTTGAAGAATTGGTTGATGCTTGGGTCTGAGTTTATGTACCATAGTGAGAATTCTATAATAGATCAGGTGATGAATAGTGCAATTGGAATGAATATTATGGAGAAGTAATCTAGTTTAAAGCTTAGTGTTAGGCTTAATGTTTGAGTCACTACTCAATGTCAGCTTCAAATGGTTGTTTCTTGGTTTAGAAAGATGAATAGGGTTGTTGGGATGAGGCTGGTGATGAAGGCATATATTACGGTTATTTTTACGTAGTTTGGGTATGAGCGTTTTTTATTAGGACTGATGAGGGAAGCAAAAACTGGAAGAGTTAGGGAGGTAAGGGTTGTTATTATGATGGAGGTGCACATGATTACTACTTTTATTTGGAGTTGCACCAATGTTTTTGACTCCTAAGGTCAACGGATGGCTGTTATCCTTTAAAAGTTGAGAAAACCGTAGTTTTAAGTACGGAGATGTGGATTAGCAGTCCTTATGGGTTTTCTCGGTAAATAAGGGGTGGTGAGCCTCTGTAGTTAGATTCACAATCTAATGTTTTAGTTAAACTATATCTAGGAAGTGAACCCTAGGATGATGTTGGGGTTGAAAGATAGAAGAATAATTGGGGCGAGGTGTATGAGTATTAGTGTATTTTCTCGTGTGAAGGGGGGTTTTATGTTAATTATGTGATGCGTAAGTGCTCCTCGTTGTATTGTGATGAATATGTGGAGGGAGTAGAGGGCTGTGATTAGTATATTAAGTCCTGTTAGTATGATGGTAATATGGGATCAGGAGAATGAGGTTGTGATTGCGAAGAGTTCGCCCAGTAGGTTGATGGTGGGGGGGTAGGGCGAGATTGGTAAGGCTTGCTGTGAGCCATCAGAAAGCTGCTAGTGGAAGTAGGATTTGAAGTCCTCGAGATAGAAGTATGATGCGGCTGTGGGTGCGTTCATAGTTTGAGTTAGCTAAGCAGAAATATATGGAAGAGGTGAGTCCATGGGCAATTATAAGGATGGTTGCGCCAGAGAAGCTTCAGGGGGTTTGGATGAGGGAGGCTACGATTACAAGAGCCATGTGGCTTACGGAGGAGTATGCGATGAGTGATTTTAGATCTGTTTGTCGGAGGCATGTTAGACTTGTTATGATTATGCCTCATAGGGATAGTATGAGGAATGGATAGGCTATGTATTCTGTCAGAGGGTCAAGGATAGGGGTGAGTCGTATTATGCCGTAGCCACCTAGTTTTAGGAGTACTGCGGCAAGAACTATTGATCCTGCAATGGGAGCTTCAACATGGGCTTTGGGAAGTCATAGGTGTAAGCCATATAGGGGTATTTTTGTCATGAAGGCTATTATGCATGCTAGTCAGGTAAAGCCGTGGGATCAGGTGGTTGTTAGTTTTCGGTTTGTGAGCGTTAGTAGTGTAATGTTTAGTGAGCCTGTGTTGTTATAGGTGTGGCTTAGTATGATGAGTAGGGGCAGGGAGCCGGCTAGTGTGTAGAATAGAAAATATGTACTTGCATTAAGACGTTCTGCTTGGTTGCCTCATTTAGTAATGATAATTAGAGTAGGAATGAGGGTGGTTTCAAATAGGATGTAAAATATAATTAGTTCTGTGGTTATGAATGTTAGAATTAGGGTGATTTGTAGAAGAATTATTATGGAGAGAAAGAGTTTCTTTTGTGAGGGAGGTTCGTTGCATAGGTGATATTGGCTTGCTATGATTATGAGAGGTAGGAGTCAGATAGTTAGCGTTAGGAGAGGTGTTGTTAGTGGGTCAGAGGATAGGTAGGTTGAGTGGTTGAGGAGGTTGGTATTGGTTTGGTTGAAGAATAGCAAGGGAATGAGGCTAATGGTTAGGCTGTGTACAGTCAGGTTGATTCAGATTATATCATTTTTGGAGAGTCATGTTATAGGTAGTAGTATGGTTGTGGGGATAATTACTTTTAGCATTGAAGCAGGTTCAGGTTGTGAATGTAGTCTAGTCCGTATGTGTTGGAAATTGAGACTAGTAAGGCAAGACCTACTGCTGCTTCACAAGCGGCGAATACTAGTAAGATGATTGGTATAATATTAATTAGGGGAGAGTGTGTGTTTAAGGCAATAAGGGTGGTTATGATAAAGAGTGATATTATCATTCCTTCTAGGCAGAGGAGAGAAGCTATTAGGTGTGAGCGGTAGGTTAATATGCCTAGAAGAGAGATGGTAAATGCTAATATAATATTTATGTAGGTAGGGGTCATTTGGTTAGTATGATTATCATAATCTAATGAGTCGAAATCATTTGTTTTATTTAAACTACTTACCAATTCGACTCAATCTAACCCCTTTTGAGTTCATTCGTAGGTTAGGCTGAGGATTAGGATAATAATGAAAGCGATGGTTGATTTGATTATTATTGGGAGGTTTGTTGTTTGAATGGCTCATGGTAGGGATAGTAGTAGGGCAATTTCTATGTCGAATAGTAGGAAGGTAATGGCGATTAGGAAAAACTTTATTGAGAACGGAGTACGAGCGGGGTTTAAGGGGTCAAATCCGCATTCGTAGGGGCTAGTTTTTTCTGCATAGGAGTTAAGTTGGGGTAATCAGAATATGATGATTATCAGTAGTGTGGTTAATAGGGTGTTGATTGTTAAGGCTAGTACTAGGTTAATTACTCTTTTTTGAATGTTGTCAAAGCTGGTTGATTGGAAGTCAACTGTACTGGTTATACTAAAAGAGTAGGATCCTCATCAATAGATAGAAATATAGAGGAGTAGTCAGACAACGTCTACAAAGTGTCAATATCAGGCGGCAGCTTCGAAGCCGAAATGGTGGTTTGATGTGAAGTGGTATAGTAGTTGACGGATGAGGCAAATAAAGAGGAATGTGGATCCAATAATGACGTGGAGCCCGTGGAAGCCTGTGGTAATGAAGAATGTTGAACCGTAAATACCATCAGAGATGGTGAATGGCGCTTCAAAGTATTCTGAGATTTGTAGCAGGGTGAAATAAGTGCCTAGTAGGATTGTGATGGACAGGGCTTGGATTGTTTGTTTTCGATCGTTGTTTATGAGGCTGTGATGGGCTCAGGTGATTGTAACTCCGGATGCGAGTAGTACAGAGGTGTTTAGGAGGGGCACCTCTAGGGGGTTTAGTGGGGTAATGCCTGTTGGTGGTCAGTGGCCTCCTAAGCAGGGTGTTGGGGCGAGGCTTGAGTGGTAAAATGCTCAGAAGAAGCCGATAAAGAAGAATACTTCTGAGATAATGAATAGTGTTATTCCGCATCGAAGGCCTTTTTGGACAGATGCTGTGTGGTGGCCTTGGTACGTGCTTTCTCGTACAATATCGCGTCATCATTGATATAGGGTTAGTGTATTGGTTAGTAGGCCTAGTATTAGTAAGGTGGTAGAGTAGAAGTGAAATCATATGATTAAGCCCGATGTTATTAAGAAGGCTGACAGAGCTCCTGTCAGTGGTCAGGGACTGGGTTTAACTATGTGATAAGCATGGGTTTGGTGGGTCATTAAGTGTTGTTGTGTAGGTAGAGGCTAATTAGGAGTGTGAAGATGTAGGCTTGAATTAGGGCTACTGCAATCTCTAGAATAGTTAATAGTGCTAGGAGTATAGAAGTTAGCAGGGTTAAGGAGAAGTTAGTGGTTGATAGTGCTAATACAGCGTCTCCAACTAGGTGTATTAGTAGGTGACCAGCTGTAATATTTGCAGTTAGTCGTACGGCCAGGGCTACCGGTTGGATAAGTAGGCTGACAGTTTCGATTATCACTAATATGGGAATGAGAGGTGTGGGTGTACCTTGTGGTAGAAGGTGGGCTAGGGAATTTTTGGTTTTAAAGCGAAGTCCTATGATCACTGTGCCTGTTCATAGAGGGATCGCTATGGCTAGGTTTATGGAGAGTTGGGTGGTTGGTGTGAACGAGTGGGGCAGAAGTCCTAAGAGGTTTGTTGTAGTGATAAAGGTAATTAGAGATATTAGTATTAGAGACCAGGTTAGTCCTTTAGCATTATGAGCTATCATTATTTGTTTTAGGGCTAATTGAATCAGGTTTTGTTGAATGGTTGTCAGTCGATTATTAATAGGGTGTTTAGAGGTTAGGACTAGTAGGGTGGGGAATAGGATGATGGGGATTGTGGCGGGTTGATTTAGAATTGTTGGGATTGAGAATTGGGTAAACAGATTTTCGTTCATTTTGGTTGTCAGCGAATATTGTGAGTTTGTAGGTTAGGGTTTTTTGTAAGAGGCAGTTGGCGGGGGTTTATGTTTAGTAGCTTTAATTGCATGATAAGGTATAGTGTAAGAAGCATCGTCATAATAGTAGTAAATCATGTCGATGTGTCTAACTGGGGCATTTCACTGTAGAGGGCGTGTCCCCCATCTTTAACTTAAAAGGTTAATGCTAGGATAGCTGTACAGTGGGTTTGTAGGGTATTTTGAGGGTGGAGGGAATAATGGGCTATTTATAGGGTAAATACAGGCCCTATTTCAAAGATTTTTAGCGGGATTAGCTCTGCAACAATTGGTATGAAGCTGTGGTTTGCGCCGCAGATTTCTGAGCATTGTCCATAATAGACGCCTGGTCGCGTGGCCGTGAATACAGTTTGATTTAAGCGTCCGGGCACTGCATCTGTTTTGAGGCCTAGTGTGGGAATAGTTCATGAATGTAAGACGTCTTGAGATGTAATTATTATACGTACAGGGGCTTCAATTGGGAGGACTACTCGATTGTCAACTTCTAGAAGTCGAAGATCTCCCGGATTCAAGAATAGCGGGGGTAATATGTAGGAGTTAAAAATTAGGCCCCCATAGTCCGTGTATTCATAGGTTCAGTACCATTGGTGTCCGATTGATTTGATGGTGAAGGATGGGTCGTTGATCTCATCTGTTAGGTATAGAATGCGTAGGGATGGGAGGGCGATTGAGATTAAGATAATTGCTGGTAAGATAGTTCAGATGGTTTCTATTTCTTGGGCGTCTGTGATGTTAGTATTGGTTAATTTTGTTGTGAGTGTTGAGAGTAAGGCATATAGTACTAGGGAGCTGATTAATAGTATAGCTATAAAAGCATGGTCATGAAAGGTGGTTAGTTCTTCTATAACAGGGGATGTGGCGTCTTGCAGGTTTAGTTGAACCGGGTGGGCCATGTAAGATATATAGGGTTTGGCCTATGATTTAGCTTTGACAAAGCTATGAAATGGTTTTTCTAATATCTTGTTGAAAAAGTTATAGGGGCTATAAGACTGGCTTGAAACCAGTTTTAGGGGGTTCGACTCTCTCCTTTTTCGTTTAGTTTGATATAGGTTGGCTCTTCGAATGTGTGGTAGGGTGGGGGGCAGCCATTTAGTCACTCTAGACTAGTAAGGGGCTGTTCGATTAGTAGTACTTTACGTTTTGAAGCAAAGGCTTCTCAGATCATGTAAATTATTAAAATTACCGCTACTAGTGAGATAAAGGAGCCCATAGACGATAGGATATTTCATGTAGTGTAGGCATCGGGGTAATCAGAGTAGCGTCGGGGTATTCCGGATAGGCCAAGGAAGTGTTGTGGAAAGAAGGTTAAATTTACGCCCACGAATATAACGATAAAGTGAGCTTTAGCACAAGTTTGGTTTAGTGTATAGCCTGAGAATAGAGGAAATCAGTGTACAAGGCCCCCTATAATGGCAAATACGGCTCCTATTGATAAAACATAATGGAAGTGGGCAACAACGTAGTATGTGTCGTGTAGTACGATATCTAGGGATGAGTTTGCTAAGATAATGCCGGTTAAGCCTCCTACGGTAAATAGGAAGATAAAGCCCAGGGCTCAAAGTATTGCTGGGGATCATTTAATGTTGCCTCCATGGAGCGTAGCAAGTCAGCTAAAAACTTTAACCCCAGTTGGGATCGCAATGATTATAGTGGCAGAGGTGAAGTAGGCTCGTGTGTCTACATCTATGCCAACTGTAAACATGTGGTGGGCCCATACAATGAAGCCTAAAAATCCGATTGATATCATAGCTCAAACTATACCCATGTACCCAAATGGTTCTTTTTTTCCAGAGTAATAGGCTACAATGTGGGAGACTACTCCGAAACCAGGAAGAATGAGGATGTAGACTTCGGGGTGGCCAAAGAATCAGAATAGGTGTTGGTATAGGATAGGGTCTCCTCCTCCAACGGGGTCAAAAAAGGTAGTATTGAGGTTGCGATCTGTTAGCAGTATGGTAATGCCAGCGGCTAAGACTGGTAGGGAGAGGAGTAAAAGGACTGCTGTGATTAAGATTGATCAGACAAATAAAGGGGTTTGGTATAGGGATATTGCGGGGGGTTTTATGTTGATGATAGTGGTAATAAAGTTGATGGCCCCTAGGATAGAGGAAATACCTGCCAGGTGGAGGGAGAAGATGATTAGGTCTACGGAAGCTCCTGGGTGGGAGAAGTTTCCTGCTAAAGGGGGGTATACCGTTCAACCTGTTCCAGCGCCAGCCTCTACTATGGCTGATGCTATTAGTAGCAGGAAAGAAGGAGGGAGGAGTCAGAAGCTTATGTTATTTAGGCGGGGAAATGCCATGTCGGGTGCGCCGATTATTAGGGGTACTAATCAATTCCCGAAACCCCCAATCATAATAGGTATGACTGTAAAGAAAATTATAACGAATGCGTGGGCCGTTACGATAACGTTGTAGATGTGGTCGTTTCCTAATAGGCTGCCGGGTTGACCTAGTTCAGCTCGGATAAGAAGGCTCAGGGCTGTACCTATAACTCCAGCTCATGCACCAAACAGTAAGTATAGGGTCCCAATATCTTTGTGGTTTGTTGAAAAGAGCCAACGGTTAATGAGCATAGGTGGTAAAATGGCTGAGTAAGTATTAGGCTGTAAACCTAAAGATGGAGGTCTAGTCCTCCTTTTACCAGCCCCGAGGTGATTTTCATGTTGAATTGCAAATTCAAAGGAGTAGTTTAGAGTTTCTGCCGGGGCTTCTCCCGCCTTTTTTTCCTGCGGCGGGAGAAGTGGATCAAAGCCAGTCGATTGGGGTGTTTAGCTGTTAACTAAGTTTTTGTGGGTTTGAATCCCATTGATCTAGTGAGGGCTTAGCTTAATTAAAGTGGTTGATTTGCGTTCAATTGATGCAGAGTAGGTGTTTGCAGTCCTTATGTGTTTCAGAAATTAAGTGTTTTTACTTACTAAGGGCTTTGAAGGCTCTTGGTCTTGTTTAACCTAAATTTCTAGTGGGTGGTTAAGACTAGGGGGGAGATTGGTAGTAAGAGGGTAGAGATGATAGTGAGTGAGGGGATGAGGGGTATGGGTTTTGTATTTTCGAGTTGTCATGTTATTTTTGTGTTATTGGATGTGGGGAGTAGTGTTAGGGAGGTGGTATAGATTAGGCGTATGTAGAAATATAGGTTAAGTAGGGTTATGATAGTTATGATAGAAGGGATAAGGAAGTTGTTGTTCATTGTGAGTTCTTGAATAATAATTCACTTGGGTAGGAAGCCGGTTAGAGGGGGTAAACCTCCTAGGGATATGAGGGTGAGTGCTGTTAGTGGTGCTAAGTAGGTTAATTTGTTCCAGGTGCGGGATAGTATAAGGGTTGTGGTGCTTGTGTTTAGGTTAAGGATTAGGAATATGGTGGTTGTTAGGGTGATGTATATGGTTAAATAGAGAATTGTAGTAGTTGGGTTGTACACTAATGTTATTATTATTCAGCCTATGTGAGTGATTGAAGAGTATCCTAGGATTTTGCGTAATTGTGTTTGGTTTAGACCCCCTCAGCTACCTACCGTGATGGATAGGGTAGAGAGGATTAGGAGGGTATGGGTGTTGATTGATGGGTGAATTTGGTATATGATTAAGATGGGGGCTAGTTTTTGTCATGTAAGAAGGAGCAGGCCGGAAGTTAAGGATGTCCCTTGAGTGACTTCTGGGACTCAGAAGTGGAACGGGGCTATTCCTAGTTTTATGGCAAGGGCGGTTGTTATTATTAGGGATGGGGTTTGGTTGATGTGGCTTGTTGTTGTTCAACATCCTGATAGTAGGTTGTTGGAGATGATTGCTATTATGAGGATTATGGATGCGGTGGTTTGTGTTAGGAAGTATTTGATAGCAGCTTCTGTAGAGCGGAGGTTTGTTTTTTTTATTAGAATTGGAATAAAGGCTAGTATGTTTATTTCTAGGCCTGTTCAGGCGAGAAATCAGTGTGAGCTTAGTGTTGTGATAAGTGTGCCTGTGATTATTGTGGTGTAGATGATGAGTTGGGCTAGTGGGTTGATTAGTATGGGAAGGATATGACCAACATTTTCGGGGTATGGGCCCGATAGCTTGATTAGCTGACCTTACTTTAGGATAGGGTGTATAGGGTAGCACGGAGAAGTTTGGGTTCTCAGGAGTAGGTTCGATGCCTGCAGTCCTAGAAATAAGAGGGTTGAGGCCTCTATTATTTACTCTATCAAAGTAACTCTTTTGTCAGACATATTTCTAGGTTTGAGGGGGAATGCTGGAGATTGCGATGGGTGTTGAGGTGGATCATATGAGTAGTGCTAGTGTGAGTGGGAGGAAGTTTTTTCATAGTAGGTGTATAAGTTGATCGTAACGGAATCGGGGGTGTGTTGCTCGGATTCATAGGAATAGGGAAGTCAGGAGTAGTGTTTTAATGGTGAAACATGTTGTGAATAGTTCTGGAGAGTGGGTGGGGTAGAATGTGCCTAGGAAAATTGTGGTTGTTAGGCCGTTTATTATGATGATGTTTGTGTATTCGGCTATGAAGAATAAGGCGAATGGACCTGCAGCGTATTCGATATTAAAGCCTGATACTAATTCTGATTCGCCTTCTATGAGGTCAAAGGGGGTTCGGTTTGTTTCTGCTAGTGTAGAGGCGAATCATATTATGGCTAGGGGTCATGATGGTAGGAGAAGTCATAGGTGTTCTTGCGTTGTAATGAGTGTGTTAAGGTTAAATGAGCCGCTTGTTAGTAGAACTGATAGTAGGATAATAGTGAGGGTAACTTCGTATGAAATTGTTTGGGCGACGGCTCGTAGGGCTCCGATTAGGGCATAGCTTGAGTTTGATGCTCATCCTGATCATAGGATGGAGTGGGCGATTAGGCTAAGTATAGCCAGGGTGAATAGGAGTCCGAGGTTGAAGTTGATTAGAGCGTTGGGTATGGGGAGGGGGGTTCATAGGAGGAGGGTAATGAAGAAGGCTAAAGCGGGTGCGATAATATAGAGGGTGGTGGTAGATGTTGAGGGTTTTAGGGGTTCTTTAGCGAAAAGTTTTACTGCATCAGCGAATGGTTGTAGTAGTCCGTATGGACCTACAACATTGGGTCCTTTTCGTAGTTGTATGTAGCCTAGTAACTTTCGTTCAATGAGTGTGAGGAATGCTATGGCGGCTAGTGTGGGTATAATTAGAAGTAGGAGGTTTACTGTGGTCATGGTGTTAAGAAGAGGGGTTGAACCTCTGGTTGTAAAGTTTTAAGTTTTATGCAATTACCGGGCTCTGCCCATCTTAACAAACCCTGTTTTCGGGTAGAGTATGTGGTATTTTGTTAAATTGAGATTAGGTCATTTATGTAATGAAGGCGCTTTGGTGAAGTGGGCCTTATTTCTCTTGTCCTTTCGTACAGGGAGAAATACACAATAGATAGAAACCGACCTGGATTGCTCCGGTCTGAACTCAGATCACGTAGGACTTTAATCGTTGAACAAACGAACCCTTGATAGCTGCTGCACCATTAGGATGTCCTGATCCAACATCGAGGTCGTAAGCTCTATTGTCGATATGGACTCTAGAATAGAATTGCGCTGTTATCCCTAGGGTAACTTGTTCCGTTGATCAAATTATTGGATCAATTATGGGTTAGTTCGCTTTGACTTGTGTGGTCTTGGCATGTATTGTTCGGAGGTTTTGTTATGCTCCGAGGTCGCCCCAACCAAAATTTTTAATACAGGTGTAGTAGTTTAGAGGTCCGTGGGTTTGTGAGGTTTTTGATTGTATTAATAAATTAAAGCTCCATAGGGTCTTCTCGTCTTATTGTTTTATGCCCGTCTCTTCACGGGCAGGTCAATTTCACTGGTTGAAAGTAAGAGACAGTTAAACCCTCGTGGTGCCTTTCATGCGAGTCCCTATTTAAAGAACAAGTGATTATGCTACCTTTGCACGGTCAGGGTACCGCGGCCGTTAAACGTGTGTCACCGGGCAGGCAGTGCCTCTAATACTAGTAATGCTAGAGGTGATGTTTTTGGTAAACAGGCGGGGTTTGAGTTTGCCGAGTTCCTTTTACTTTTTTTAACCTTTCCTTGAGGCATGCCAGTGTTGGGTTAACAGTGAAGGTAGCATGGGCTTGTTTGTGTTTGCTGTGCCTGGCTGTTAAGTGTCGGTGAGGCTTTCGGTCCGATTTAGGCTTATGCAGTGGAGAAAGTATTCATGTTACTTATACTAGCATTATTGCTTCTATATGGTGATAGATTAATCCAATGTGGTGTGAGGAGTTCAGTTATGTGTTTGGTATTTTGAGATCGTTAATGTTGAGCTTGAACGCTTTCTTAATTGATGGCTGCTTTTAAGCCAACTATGGCAGTTAAGGGGTTTTACTCTCTCCGTAAGGTTTTTTCCTAGTGTCTAAAGAGCTGTCCCTCTTTAGACTGACAATTAAGCTTACAGGGGGATTAGGAAGTTCTGTGGGTAAGCTTAAGGTTGAACTAAGATTCTGTCTTGGATAACCAGCTATCACCAGGCTCGGTAGGCTTGTCACCCCTACCCAGAAATCTTCCCACTATTTTGCTACATAGATGGGTGCGCTCTTTTAGCTGTTTTTGGGTAGCTCGTCTGGTTTCGGGGAATTTGGCTTATAGTTCTCTTCGTAAAATTGTTTCTAGCTAATCCATTATGCGAAAGGTACAGGGGCTAGTCCTTGCTGTTTTGTGCTTAGGTGGTTTATCTATCTTTCCCTTGCGGTACTATATCTATAGCGCCAGATTAAAATTTCTATCGCCTATACTTTGTATAGGTAAATGGTTTAGTGTGTGTGTGTTGGTTTGTTATTAGTGTTGATTATGCTTGGGGCTAGTATTGGCTCAAGGTAATCAAGTGATGTTGAGATTTTCTGGGTGTAAGCCAGGTGCTTTATATTAAGCTATACCTTGATTTATCCAAGTGCACCTTCCAGTACACTTACCATGTTACGACTTATCCCCTCTATATAGATACTGGGGTGTTTAGTTAAGATGCTCCTTAAATATATTTGAGGGGAGTGACGGGCGGTGTGTGCGCGCTTTATGGCCTCGTTCAATTAAGCACTCTATTCTTAATTTACTGCTAAATCCTCCTTGGACTCTCAAATTTCATAAGAGTTTTCGTGGAGTTTTCTGATATAGAAAATGTAGCCCATTTTTTACCGTCTCATGGGCTACACCTTGACCTAACGTTTTTGCGGGGAGGCGTTTGCGCTCACTTTGTAACCTTTATCAGGGTTTGCTGAAGATGGCGGTATATAGGCTGAGCAAGAGAGGGTGGGGTAGATCGGGGTTTATCGATTATGAAACAGGCTCCTCTAGGGGGATGTAAAGCACCGTCAAGTCCTTTGAGTTTTAAGCCGTTGCTCGTAGTATTCTGGCGAGTAGTTTTGTTGTTTAACTACTA
>NW_027257773.1:0-30576 GCF_043159975.1 Macaca nemestrina
TCTGGCTTGGGACCTCCTCCCCGGCCCGACAGGTCCCTGGAGAGACTCTTGGGAGCAACCTCCCTTTCCACTCAGAATCCTGTGTAGCCAGGTTGGGCTGTGCTGTGGACATCGGGTTCACGATCGTCCCCGCTAGAACCCTGAGTCCTTCCTTTGAGAGTTCCTCCGTCACATGGGCTTTGGGAGGGAACATCGTAACCGAACCCTCCCTCCACTTCAGGGCCCCCATGCCGGTGTCCCCTCTTTGGAATCCTCACTCAGTTCTGAATTCACAGTCCGTCTCAATGTTGACTTTGGATCACTGCCTGTGGCTTCAGCTCATTCACTGACATCCCTTCCTTTCCACCCACAGATCAAGTGCAAAAACTGCGGGGCCTTTGGGCACACGGCCAGAAGTACCAGGTGCCCCATGAAGTGCTGGAACGGAGCCCTGGTTCCCCAGACCTTTGGGAGAAAGGAAGGGAAGGAAAACCTGAAACCATGGAAGCCCCAGGTTCGAGGGAACCCTGGGCCCTTGAACAAGGAAAAGGGAGAGAAGGAAGAGAGACCGAGGTGAGCAGTGGGAGGGGTTTTCACCATCCTTAGGGTACTGCCACCTAAGGACACGGTGTCTCTGCACCTGCACACCGTGTGCCTTTCCGTCTCCGGGACAGGGAAGGAACGCTGCAGAGAAACAGACCAGAGCTCCGTGTCCTCCTGGGTTCCCCACCCAGGAGCTCCTTTGGCTCTGGGAGATTCAGGGACGGGGGAGAGGCGGGGCCGCTTCGTGCAGGTTCCCCATGACAGGGGGAAAAGCAACGGAATCCAAATGACAGTCCTTACTTGGGAAGCCTAGAGGGCCACCGGCAGGATGGGAAGGTTGGCACATGAGGGAAGGTGCAGAGGCGGAAAGGGCACAAAAGTTCCATTTATGTATCACAAAACACAGAACGGGACTGGGCCCCAGCCAGGGTTCTCCCTGTCTCCTGGGGAGAACCGGGGGGCAGGGCCTGAACTTTTTCTCTTCTGCAGGCAACAAGACCCGCAGAGGAAGGCTCTCCTCCAGATCTTTTCCGGGACACCTCCGGAGAAGCAGCCGCCAAATCGAAAAGCATCCATGGAATCTTGTGATTATCTGAGGGTGAGTGTCACCCTGGGCCCCTGGTCTTTTTCTCCTCTAGGTCACCCTGGTTGATTTCCTTTCAGGTTCCCGTGTGCGTGAGGGGATCGGGGAACCCCTCCTCCCTGCCTTCTTGGGGTCAGGGACTCCACGATCCTTCCAGGTCCATTTGATTCCAGGTGAAGGCATCTGAAGGTGCCGTATTTGCTGTTGCTTTCTCTCCGTGCAATGATGGCAAGCCTGCCAACAACATCTTCCTAGTGGCCTGAGGAAATTAGTCCCTCAGGGGCCCCAAACATGGAGGAGGCTCACCCCAGGAACATGCATGTTTTCAGAAAAGACGTCCTGGGGACCCTTGAGCCACCAACCTGCCTTCAGAAGGGCATTAGTCCGTCCCACTTCACGGAAGGCTGAGTGGAGGCGCTTTGATCCAGTGAATGCCCAAGACACAGTCTTCAGAAAAATGGTATTCTTAGACCATAGCTCGAGAGTGCATTTTTCATGGGTCTTGTCCCGATCAGCACTCACGTTGAGGATCTGTCCCTACTTCCAAGGACCGCCTGTCCATACCGTATTAAGAATTTCCTGCTGTGTGCACCTCGTCATTGGATGTGGTTGATTTCCATGTTGGCTCCATGCCGAGGAACCTCTAACGTGTGTGGTCTCCTTTCTTTCAGGTTGCAAGCAGGCCAATGCCGGTGCACACAGCCAATAAGAGGCCACGCGTGGACCCTGCCCTCACTGATGGCTCAGCTACCAAAATGTCTGACACGGTATCCGTCTTGGCTTCGCTGTCTCCCCTCAGAAAAGCCAGTCCGAGCTCCTCGTCAAGTCTCCGACCGAAGGAACGACAGACAGGGTCTGTGGCCGACATCCCTCAGCCGGGAGTCAGGCAGCAGGGCCCGGAGCCTCTCGTCGTGGTGAAGCCGACACACAGCAGGCCTCAGGGTGGCCGCCGAGAAGTTCCCCAGGCTGCCTCCAAGCCCCACGGCCTGATCCGGGTCATCAGCCCCCAGGCACAAGACAAACGTCCTGCGGTGACCTCACAGCCCTGCCCACCAGCCGACACACACAGCTTGGGCCTCGGCTCCAATCTCAGTTTCAGGCCAGGAGCCAAGAGACCTGCCCAGGCTCCGACTCAGGCTTGCCTGAACTTCCCCAAGAAACCGAGAACGGGTCCCTTCCAGATGCCCGAAAATGCCATCCAGGGAGGTGAGCTGGGGGCCCCGGAGACTCTCCAACCTCCGCCAGCTGCAACCGAACTCAGACCAAGTCCGTCGCCCCAGATGAGCAGGGGGACACCCGCCCAGGTGCCCAGCAGCGACCGGCAGCCTCCGCGCAGCAGACCTTACCTGCCTACTGCCCAGGCCTGCACCATGTCCCATCACCAGCGGCCAGCCACGATGGGGCCCAGCCTCTCAGAATGCTCTTCCGGAGACTGGAAAACGGATGGTGGAGCTCCAGCCTCCTGACAGCTCCCTCGTTTCCCTCTCCTGAGGAGCCGGGAGACTTCCTCTCTCACAGCCCTCACGTCTCAGAGAAGTCTGAGGCTCCCTGTGTTCCTGTCCCGCTGAGTGTCCTCTATGAGGACCTTCAGGTTTCCTCCTCCTCAGAGGACAGCGATTCTGACCTGGAGTGAGACTACAGGTGGCCGGGGCTCCATTGCACCCAGCTCCCGTGACTCGGAGGGGTCTGTGGGACTGAGGAGCACGGAGCAGAGAGCAGACTGTGTGTGGTGACTCCCAAGCTCCCCGGCTGTGGTGCTTCTGTGGATGTTGGAGCCCAGGCCAGGCAGGGACCACATGCAGAGACTCTGCCTCATCGAATTCTGGTGAGGGACATTGTAGTTCGCAGGGCTCTCCGGAAACCCGCCACCAGAAGCTTCTGTGCCAGTGATTCGTTGCCTCAGAAACTGGGTGACGGCGACGCGCGGGAGTCAGACTTCCGCTGTGATGTCAGTAGGAAACTGGGGAATGACTGTGTGTTTGCTCTCTAGATGGCTGAATCAGGGAACAGTTAGGGAACCCTGAGAGATGCAGGCCTTCAGCTGTGCCCCGCCCTGACAGCAGTGTTTTGGACGCTGTGAAGCGTTCTGCGCATAGCGTTCTTGGGGTGTTTCCTCAGCCTGGAGAACTGGGCTCTGGAATGCCGTTGGAAATAGGTGTGTTTAATTTGTTTTGAAGTGAATAAAATTCTCAAAAAGATGACGTACTCTCTTTCGACTTTCATTCCGTGTTTGTGTGTAACTGATTTTCCAAGGGCTTGAAAATGTCTTGACTTGTCAGTAATCCAAGTCCTTATGTCTCCGAAACAGAGTTGACTGAGGGGACCGCAGGTCTTCGCAGGACCTGTGACTTCTTAAACATCCACAGGGGCAAGAGAACCTCAGCCCCACTCTACCAACACGCACCTAGTCAAATTCCACCAAGTGAATCTCACGCACGCTAACACGTGGGGAGCGTTGCTTGCACCACGAGTCCCCATTTGGCTCAACGCGATGCCACGTGTGGGGTTCAAACTGTGACGGCCCCCATGAAGTGGTTTCCGGATGTGCGTATGAACGAGGCACACTTTCATTCGCCAAGTAGAACCCAGTAAAGCTGAAGTAAACTCCCAGATTTGGGATGTACTTCAGAGGTAGAATATTCGTCCCGTCTTCTTTCCGGATGCCTGAGCACCGGGCCTTTCCATGCTTCTCCCCCGATCCTAAGAGTAGCTGAGGTCGAGACTCACTGAAAGCTCTAGGTAAAGATATCCCACCATGCACAGGCTATCTCCGTTCTCTGACCTGGGAACAACTCTGACCAGGATTCCACATCTAGGAGGCCTGGGAACTGAGTGGGATTTTCTGAGCAATGCCAAATGGCTGCTCCCTTTCCGCCGCCGTTGAGGGTCGTTACCTTGGTTGTCCAGATCACCTAGAAACTATCAGTATCCAGAATCAACAAGATCAACTCTCTGCTCCTCTGACAGCAGAAGGAGCATGACCAAAATGAACCAAAGAGCGTGGCAGGAAAGGATGTGACCGGAAAGCTCAGAGAACAGCCACAGGGGGATGTAAGCAGGCGTTCCCACCTGATCATGAATAATTAATGAAGCGCAAATCCAGGGGGAATCGAGTTTCAGCAGGTGCAACTCATCCAACGGGAGATCGCCGGAGGGCCAACAAGATTCAGCAACTGAGAGTCGGGTGTAGTGTCAAGTGGGACGCGACTGGTTCCAAAGCTCTAGAAGACCATGGGGTCACTTGGACCACGTGAGAAAATGCCCCCAGTGTGCTGGTTCAGCATTCTGACTCCTGCCTGTCTCTTCCCGCCCAGGGAACGTGGACCCTAACTTGTGCAGGTGCAGATGACGAAGAGCAGAATGAGGGGACGCGGCACCCAAGTTCCCCGACAAGAGAGTTCCACAGAAAGTCCGCTGGATCTTCGCAAATCCAGAGAAATGGCAACGGGACCCAAGGACATAGAGCCCCACCGGTGTCCTGGAGACTCTTCAGGCATAACGCCTGGAGCCGCAGGACGAGCTGAAAAAGGAGCCAGGCACCGAAGGACAAAGCGGTGTTGACGTTCTTCATCTGGGTTTCCCAGTGCAGTCCAATTCACGGTGGTTTCCAAGGGCCTCCTGGAGGAGAAAACACGTGAGGGTGTGGTCAGGGTTTTCTGCTGACACACTTACCGTGGGGAAGAAGGAGAAGCTCTGAAGATGGATAACGACCGAGATTGCATGTCAAGGTGTACCTCCTTGATGACACTGAGGCCTACGTTGAAATAGAGTGAATATGGTCCAATTACACTGTGTCTATTTTAGCACCTTGTTTAAAAAAAAAAAAAAAAAAAAAAAAAAAAGATGTAAAACAAGACAGGGGTACGTGCACCAGTAGTACATACCTGACGGGAAACATCTATTCTTCAAAGCTTGCGGCTGTACAGGTAGGTTTCAGAATGTCTGTCCATAGTGAACATCGTCTTAGAGGGGGCTGGGCAAACAGAGCTTTCCAGGTCATGTAATGGGATTCAGTTGATTAGGTTAGGGTCCGTTTCGTGTCAGGGGTCCAGAGGCAGTATAAAAGGCAGCCTGGAAAGCAAAGGTCCCTCTCTGCCCCTTCCTCCGGCTTCCTGAAGGCTGCACCGCTTCCAGCAGGGCTGCTCCAGCACCTGCCCATCTGAGCGCCAGCGCACCTGTTCATCTGAGCGCCAGCCGAGGAAAGAAAGTAGACCTGTAATTTCAGGTAAGTTTCCCTGAACGACTGTTTGTTTCGCCTAATCCCTGAGGAGTTGGGGGAAAAGAGACAAAGGAGAGTGAAAGAAACAGATCACACTGGGGCTCGCTGATGGGGTAGGATGTGTTCTCCTTATCCGTAATTCTTGGAACAGAAAGCGAGAAAACATTTCCATCTCCGTGCCCGGGATAAGAGCCAGATGGAAATGCAAAAAGAAATGTACTCCAGCACGCTGAATTGGTGGGTAAATGGAAAAAGAACTTTGGAAAAGGGGTGGTTTGCCCTTTAGCCATGCAAGAGATTCATATGCCACTTGTTCAGCGTTTGTTTAGATGAATTCGTATGGCGTGTGTAAAATACCAGAAAAATAAATAAAGAGGGGCTGGAGCTAAAGCCAAAAAGACAGAGCAGGAAAGACCATCACCTGCTAGTGTGGTAGAGAGGGAGATAACTTCTCTCGATGAATTTGTGTTTGGAAGTTGCCTAGTGAAACGGCAAGAGTAGCGATTTGAGTTATGATAGGAAGCATCCCTTATCCCTGACTTCAAGCAGACCTGCCAAGGGGTGACATCGGCCATGCCCTGTAGCTTCGATTCTTTTGTCCCTCAGGGGAGAGAGAATCATTGTGTCTTCTACTGGAGTGAATGGTGAGAGACCTAAGTCCAGTCTCCAGAATCAGTTGTTTGGGTGGGATTGAAATCTCAACTCCAACTCCACATACCTAGGCCGTGGGCCGTGTGGCAGGCCAGGTTTACTCTTGGACCAGGTGGTCACGGCAGAGGAACACACAATATGTGAGGATGCACACACCACATTGTGATCCACAGATTTGACCGACGGGTGGTGAGGTCTCCTCATGACCACACCGTCATGGAATTAGCTGGGGGTTTCTTGTGGGTGTGTGAATATCCAGTGTGCCTAACCATCGCTTTTCGTGTGTTTGTGTGTGATTCAGGTGACCCAACCATCAACCCCGGAAAAAGGCGGCCATAAAACGCCCAGGAGACGAAGATGATGGCACGTCGTGACCCCAAAAGTGGGGCAAACAGACTCGTGAGAGCCCAGACCCTCCAGAAGCAGCAGAGGGCCCCAGTTGGGCCAAGGGCTCCCCCACCCGATGAAGAGGATCCCAGGGTACGTCTAGCCCTGGAATCTTTTGGGTATCGAGGGGGGAGGAGCGGGCGAGTGTCACACGGTCCTCAGAGACTGGGTTGGATTCCAAAGAGTTCTGCCAGCACCACCCGGGTTGCTTTTCCCATCCAAGGTGGGCCTGGCTTGGGACCTCCTCCCCGGCCCGACAGGTCCCTGGAGAGACTCTTGGGAGCAACCTCCCTTTCCACTCAGAATCCTGTGTAGCCAGGTTGGGCTGTGCTGTGGACATCGGGTTCACGATCGTCCCCGCTAGAACCCTGAGTCCTTCCTTTGAGAGTTCCTCCGTCACATGGGCTTTGGGAGGGAACATCGTAACCGAACCCTCCCTCCACTTCAGGGCCCCCATGCCGGTGTCCCCTCTTTGGAATCCTCACTCAGTTCTGAATTCACAGTCCGTCTCAATGTTGACTTTGGATCACTGCCTGTGGCTTCAGCTCATTCACTGACATCCCTTCCTTTCCACCCACAGATCAAGTGCAAAAACTGCGGGGCCTTTGGGCACACGGCCAGAAGTACCAGGTGCCCCATGAAGTGCTGGAACGGAGCCCTGGTTCCCCAGACCTTTGGGAGAAAGGAAGGGAAGGAAAACCTGAAACCATGGAAGCCCCAGGTTCGAGGGAACCCTGGGCCCTTGAACAAGGAAAAGGGAGAGAAGGAAGAGAGACCGAGGTGAGCAGTGGGAGGGGTTTTCACCATCCTTAGGGTACTGCCACCTAAGGACACGGTGTCTCTGCACCTGCACACCGTGTGCCTTTCCGTCTCCGGGACAGGGAAGGAACGCTGCAGAGAAACAGACCAGAGCTCCGTGTCCTCCTGGGTTCCCCACCCAGGAGCTCCTTTGGCTCTGGGAGATTCAGGGACGGGGGAGAGGCGGGGCCGCTTCGTGCAGGTTCCCCATGACAGGGGGAAAAGCAACGGAATCCAAATGACAGTCCTTACTTGGGAAGCCTAGAGGGCCACCGGCAGGATGGGAAGGTTGGCACATGAGGGAAGGTGCAGAGGCGGAAAGGGCACAAAAGTTCCATTTATGTATCACAAAACACAGAACGGGACTGGGCCCCAGCCAGGGTTCTCCCTGTCTCCTGGGGAGAACCGGGGGGCAGGGCCTGAACTTTTTCTCTTCTGCAGGCAACAAGACCCGCAGAGGAAGGCTCTCCTCCAGATCTTTTCCGGGACACCTCCGGAGAAGCAGCCGCCAAATCGAAAAGCATCCATGGAATCTTGTGATTATCTGAGGGTGAGTGTCACCCTGGGCCCCTGGTCTTTTTCTCCTCTAGGTCACCCTGGTTGATTTCCTTTCAGGTTCCCGTGTGCGTGAGGGGATCGGGGAACCCCTCCTCCCTGCCTTCTTGGGGTCAGGGACTCCACGATCCTTCCAGGTCCATTTGATTCCAGGTGAAGGCATCTGAAGGTGCCGTATTTGCTGTTGCTTTCTCTCCGTGCAATGATGGCAAGCCTGCCAACAACATCTTCCTAGTGGCCTGAGGAAATTAGTCCCTCAGGGGCCCCAAACATGGAGGAGGCTCACCCCAGGAACATGCATGTTTTCAGAAAAGACGTCCTGGGGACCCTTGAGCCACCAACCTGCCTTCAGAAGGGCATTAGTCCGTCCCACTTCACGGAAGGCTGAGTGGAGGCGCTTTGATCCAGTGAATGCCCAAGACACAGTCTTCAGAAAAATGGTATTCTTAGACCATAGCTCGAGAGTGCATTTTTCATGGGTCTTGTCCCGATCAGCACTCACGTTGAGGATCTGTCCCTACTTCCAAGGACCGCCTGTCCATACCGTATTAAGAATTTCCTGCTGTGTGCACCTCGTCATTGGATGTGGTTGATTTCCATGTTGGCTCCATGCCGAGGAACCTCTAACGTGTGTGGTCTCCTTTCTTTCAGGTTGCAAGCAGGCCAATGCCGGTGCACACAGCCAATAAGAGGCCACGCGTGGACCCTGCCCTCACTGATGGCTCAGCTACCAAAATGTCTGACACGGTATCCGTCTTGGCTTCGCTGTCTCCCCTCAGAAAAGCCAGTCCGAGCTCCTCGTCAAGTCTCCGACCGAAGGAACGACAGACAGGGTCTGTGGCCGACATCCCTCAGCCGGGAGTCAGGCAGCAGGGCCCGGAGCCTCTCGTCGTGGTGAAGCCGACACACAGCAGGCCTCAGGGTGGCCGCCGAGAAGTTCCCCAGGCTGCCTCCAAGCCCCACGGCCTGATCCGGGTCATCAGCCCCCAGGCACAAGACAAACGTCCTGCGGTGACCTCACAGCCCTGCCCACCAGCCGACACACACAGCTTGGGCCTCGGCTCCAATCTCAGTTTCAGGCCAGGAGCCAAGAGACCTGCCCAGGCTCCGACTCAGGCTTGCCTGAACTTCCCCAAGAAACCGAGAACGGGTCCCTTCCAGATGCCCGAAAATGCCATCCAGGGAGGTGAGCTGGGGGCCCCGGAGACTCTCCAACCTCCGCCAGCTGCAACCGAACTCAGACCAAGTCCGTCGCCCCAGATGAGCAGGGGGACACCCGCCCAGGTGCCCAGCAGCGACCGGCAGCCTCCGCGCAGCAGACCTTACCTGCCTACTGCCCAGGCCTGCACCATGTCCCATCACCCAGCGGCCAGCCACGATGGGGCCCAGCCTCTCAGAATGCTCTTCCGGAGACTGGAAAACGGATGGTGGAGCTCCAGCCTCCTGACAGCTCCCTCGTTTCCCTCTCCTGAGGAGCCGGGAGACTTCCTCTCTCACAGCCCTCACGTCTCAGAGAAGTCTGAGGCTCCCTGTGTTCCTGTCCCGCTGAGTGTCCTCTATGAGGACCTTCAGGTTTCCTCCTCCTCAGAGGACAGCGATTCTGACCTGGAGTGAGACTACAGGTGGCCGGGGCTCCATTGCACCCAGCTCCCGTGACTCGGAGGGGTCTGTGGGACTGAGGAGCACGGAGCAGAGAGCAGACTGTGTGTGGTGACTCCCAAGCTCCCCGGCTGTGGTGCTTCTGTGGATGTTGGAGCCCAGGCCAGGCAGGGACCACATGCAGAGACTCTGCCTCATCGAATTCTGGTGAGGGACATTGTAGTTCGCAGGGCTCTCCGGAAACCCGCCACCAGAAGCTTCTGTGCCAGTGATTCGTTGCCTCAGAAACTGGGTGACGGCGACGCGCGGGAGTCAGACTTCCGCTGTGATGTCAGTAGGAAACTGGGGAATGACTGTGTGTTTGCTCTCTAGATGGCTGAATCAGGGAACAGTTAGGGAACCCTGAGAGATGCAGGCCTTCAGCTGTGCCCCGCCCTGACAGCAGTGTTTTGGACGCTGTGAAGCGTTCTGCGCATAGCGTTCTTGGGGTGTTTCCTCAGCCTGGAGAACTGGGCTCTGGAATGCCGTTGGAAATAGGTGTGTTTAATTTGTTTTGAAGTGAATAAAATTCTCAAAAAGATGACGTACTCTCTTTCGACTTTCATTCCGTGTTTGTGTGTAACTGATTTTCCAAGGGCTTGAAAATGTCTTGACTTGTCAGTAATCCAAGTCCTTATGTCTCCGAAACAGAGTTGACTGAGGGGACCGCAGGTCTTCGCAGGACCTGTGACTTCTTAAACATCCACAGGGGCAAGAGAACCTCAGCCCCACTCTACCAACACGCACCTAGTCAAATTCCACCAAGTGAATCTCACGCACGCTAACACGTGGGGAGCGTTGCTTGCACCACGAGTCCCCATTTGGCTCAACGCGATGCCACGTGTGGGGTTCAAACTGTGACGGCCCCCATGAAGTGGTTTCCGGATGTGCGTATGAACGAGGCACACTTTCATTCGCCAAGTAGAACCCAGTAAAGCTGAAGTAAACTCCCAGATTTGGGATGTACTTCAGAGGTAGAATATTCGTCCCGTCTTCTTTCCGGATGCCTGAGCACCGGGCCTTTCCATGCTTCTCCCCCGATCCTAAGAGTAGCTGAGGTCGAGACTCACTGAAAGCTCTAGGTAAAGATATCCCACCATGCACAGGCTATCTCCGTTCTCTGACCTGGGAACAACTCTGACCAGGATTCCACATCTAGGAGGCCTGGGAACTGAGTGGGATTTTCTGAGCAATGCCAAATGGCTGCTCCCTTTCCGCCGCCGTTGAGGGTCGTTACCTTGGTTGTCCAGATCACCTAGAAACTATCAGTATCCAGAATCAACAAGATCAACTCTCTGCTCCTCTGACAGCAGAAGGAGCATGACCAAAATGAACCAAAGAGCGTGGCAGGAAAGGATGTGACCGGAAAGCTCAGAGAACAGCCACAGGGGGATGTAAGCAGGCGTTCCCACCTGATCATGAATAATTAATGAAGCGCAAATCCAGGGGGAATCGAGTTTCAGCAGGTGCAACTCATCCAACGGGAGATCGCCGGAGGGCCAACAAGATTCAGCAACTGAGAGTCGGGTGTAGTGTCAAGTGGGACGCGACTGGTTCCAAAGCTCTAGAAGACCATGGGGTCACTTGGACCACGTGAGAAAATGCCCCCAGTGTGCTGGTTCAGCATTCTGACTCCTGCCTGTCTCTTCCCGCCCAGGGAACGTGGACCCTAACTTGTGCAGGTGCAGATGACGAAGAGCAGAATGAGGGGACGCGGCACCCAAGTTCCCCGACAAGAGAGTTCCACAGAAAGTCCGCTGGATCTTCGCAAATCCAGAGAAATGGCAACGGGACCCAAGGACATAGAGCCCCACCGGTGTCCTGGAGACTCTTCAGGCATAACGCCTGGAGCCGCAGGACGAGCTGAAAAAGGAGCCAGGCACCGAAGGACAAAGCGGTGTAGACGTTCTTCATCTGGGTTTCCCAGTGCAGTCCAATTCACGGTGGTTTCCAAGGGCCTCCTGGAGGAGAAAACACGTGAGGGTGTGGTCAGGGTTTTCTGCTGACACACTTACCGTGGGGAAGAAGGAGAAGCTCTGAAGATGGATAACGACCGAGATTGCATGTCAAGGTGTACCTCCTTGATGACACTGAGGCCTACGTTGAAATAGAGTGAATATGGTCCAATTACACTGTGTCTATTTTAGCACCTTGTTTAAAAAAAAAAAAAAGATGTAAAACAAGACAGGGGTACATGCACCAGTAGTACATACCTGACGGGAAACATCTATTCTTCAAAGCTTGCGGCTGTACAGGTAGGTCTTAGAATGTCTGTCCATAGTGAACATCGTCTTAGAGGGGGCTGGGCAAACAGACTTTCCAGGTCATGTAATGGGATTCAGTTGATTAGGTTAGGGTCCGTTTCGCGTCAGGGGTCCAGAGGCAGTATAAAAGGCAGCCTGGAAAGCAAAGGTCCCTCTCTGCCCCTTCCTCCGGCTTCCTGAAGGCTGCACCGCTTCCAGCAGGGCTGCTCCAGCACCTGCCCATCTGAGCGCCAGCGCACCTGTTCATCTGAGCGCCAGCCGAGGAAAGAAAGTAGACCTGTAATTTCAGGTAAGTTTCCCTGAACGACTGTTTGTTTCGCCTAATCCCTGAGGAGTTGGGGGAAAAGAGACAAAGGAGAGTGAAAGAAACAGATCACACTGGGGCTCGCTGATGGGGTAGGATGTGTTCTCCTTATCCGTAATTCTTGGAACAGAAAGCGAGAAAACATTTCCATCTCCGTGCCCGGGATAAGAGCCAGATGGAAATGCAAAAAGAAATGTACTCCAGCACGCTGAATTGGTGGGTAAATGGAAAAAGAACTTTGGAAAAGGGGTGGTTTGCCCTTTAGCCATGCAAGAGATTCATATGCCACTTGTTCAGCGTTTGTTTAGATGAATTCGTATGGCGTGTGTAAAATACCAGAAAAATAAATAAAGAGGGGCTGGAGCTAAAGCCAAAAAGACAGAGCAGGAAAGACCATCACCTGCTAGTGTGGTAGAGAGGGAGATAACTTCTCTCGATGAATTTGTGTTTGGAAGTTGCCTAGTGAAACGGCAAGAGTAGCGATTTGAGTTATGATAGGAAGCATCCCTTATCCCTGACTTCAAGCAGACCTGCCAAGGGGTGACATCGGCCATGCCCTGTAGCTTCGATTCTTTTGTCCCTCAGGGGAGAGAGAATCATTGTGTCTTCTACTGGAGTGAATGGTGAGAGACCTAAGTCCAGTCTCCAGAATCAGTTGTTTGGGTGGGATTGAAATCTCAACTCCAACTCCACATACCTAGGCCGTGGGCCGTGTGGCAGGCCAGGTTTACTCTTGGACCAGGTGGTCACGGCAGAGGAACACACAATATGTGAGGATGCACACACCACATTGTGATCCACAGATTTGACCGACGGGTGGTGAGGTCTCCTCATGACCACACCGTCATGGAATTAGCTGGGGGTTTCTTGTGGGTGTGTGAATATCCAGTGTGCCTAACCATCGCTTTTCGTGTGTTTGTGTGTGATTCAGGTGACCCAACCATCAACCCCGGAAAAAGGCGGCCATAAAACGCCCAGGAGACGAAGATGATGGCACGTCGTGACCCCAAAAGTGGGGCAAACAGACTCGTGAGAGCCCAGACCCTCCAGAAGCAGCAGAGGGCCCCAGTTGGGCCAAGGGCTCCCCCACCCGATGAAGAGGATCCCAGGGTACGTCTAGCCCTGGAATCTTTTGGGTATCGAGGGGGGAGGAGCGGGCGAGTGTCACACGGTCCTCAGAGACTGGGTTGGATTCCAAAGAGTTCTGCCAGCACCACCCGGGTTGCTTTTCCCATCCAAGGTGGGCCTGGCTTGGGACCTCCTCCCCGGCCCGACAGGTCCCTGGAGAGACTCTTGGGAGCAACCTCCCTTTCCACTCAGAATCCTGTGTAGCCAGGTTGGGCTGTGCTGTGGACATCGGGTTCACGATCGTCCCCGCTAGAACCCTGAGTCCTTCCTTTGAGAGTTCCTCCGTCACATGGGCTTTGGGAGGGAACATCGTAACCGAACCCTCCCTCCACTTCAGGGCCCCCATGCCGGTGTCCCCTCTTTGGAATCCTCACTCAGTTCTGAATTCACAGTCCGTCTCAATGTTGACTTTGGATCACTGCCTGTGGCTTCAGCTCATTCACTGACATCCCTTCCTTTCCACCCACAGATCAAGTGCAAAAACTGCGGGGCCTTTGGGCACACGGCCAGAAGTACCAGGTGCCCCATGAAGTGCTGGAACGGAGCCCTGGTTCCCCAGACCTTTGGGAGAAAGGAAGGGAAGGAAAACCTGAAACCATGGAAGCCCCAGGTTCGAGGGAACCCTGGGCCCTTGAACAAGGAAAAGGGAGAGAAGGAAGAGAGACCGAGGTGAGCAGTGGGAGGGGTTTTCACCATCCTTAGGGTACTGCCACCTAAGGACACGGTGTCTCTGCACCTGCACACCGTGTGCCTTTCCGTCTCCGGGACAGGGAAGGAACGCTGCAGAGAAACAGACCAGAGCTCCGTGTCCTCCTGGGTTCCCCACCCAGGAGCTCCTTTGGCTCTGGGAGATTCAGGGACGGGGGAGAGGCGGGGCCGCTTCGTGCAGGTTCCCCATGACAGGGGGAAAAGCAACGGAATCCAAATGACAGTCCTTACTTGGGAAGCCTAGAGGGCCACCGGCAGGATGGGAAGGTTGGCACATGAGGGAAGGTGCAGAGGCGGAAAGGGCACAAAAGTTCCATTTATGTATCACAAAACACAGAACGGGACTGGGCTGCCAGGGTTCTCCCTGTCTCCTGGGGAGAACCGGGGGGCAGGGCCTGAACTTTTTCTCTTCTGCAGGCAACAAGACCCGCAGAGGAAGGCTCTCCTCCAGATCTTTTCCGGGACACCTCCGGAGAAGCAGCCGCCAAATCGAAAAGCATCCATGGAATCTTGTGATTATCTGAGGGTGAGTGTCACCCTGGGCCCCTGGTCTTTTTCTCCTCTAGGTCACCCTGGTTGATTTCCTTTCAGGTTCCCGTGTGCGTGAGGGGATCGGGGAACCCCTCCTCCCTGCCTTCTTGGGGTCAGGGACTCCACGATCCTTCCAGGTCCATTTGATTCCAGGTGAAGGCATCTGAAGGTGCCGTAATTTGCTGTTGCTTTCTCTCCGTGCAATGATGGCAAGCCTGCCAACAACATCTTCCTAGTGGCCTGAGGAAATTAGTCCCTCAGGGGCCCCAAACATGGAGGAGGCTCACCCCAGGAACATGCATGTTTTCAGAAAAGACGTCCTGGGGACCCTTGAGCCACCAACCTGCCTTCAGAAGGGCATTAGTCCGTCCCACTTCACGGAAGGCTGAGTGGAGGCGCTTTGATCCAGTGAATGCCCAAGACACAGTCTTCAGAAAAATGGTATTCTTAGACCATAGCTCGAGAGTGCATTTTTCATGGGTCTTGTCCCGATCAGCACTCACGTTGAGGATCTGTCCCTACTTCCAAGGACCGCCTGTCCATACCGTATTAAGAATTTCCTGCTGTGTGCACCTCGTCATTGGATGTGGTTGATTTCCATGTTGGCTCCATGCCGAGGAACCTCTAACGTGTGTGGTCTCCTTTCTTTCAGGTTGCAAGCAGGCCAATGCCGGTGCACACAGCCAATAAGAGGCCACGCGTGGACCCTGCCCTCACTGATGGCTCAGCTACCAAAATGTCTGACACGGTATCCCGTCTTGGCTTCGCTGTCTCCCCTCAGAAAAGCCAGTCCGAGCTCCTCGTCAAGTCTCCGACCGAAGGAACGAGAGACAGGGGCTGTGGCCGACATCCCTCAGCCGGGAGTCAGGCAGCAGGGCCCGGAGCCTCTCGTCGTGGTGAAGCCGACACACAGCAGGCCTCAGGGTGGCCGCCGAGAAGTTCCCCAGGCTGCCTCCAAGCCCCACGGCCTGATCCGGGTCATCAGCCCCCAGGCACAAGACAAACGTCCTGCGGTGACCTCACAGCCCTGCCCACCAGCCGACACACACAGCTTGGGCCTCGGCTCCAATCTCAGTTTCAGGCCAGGAGCCAAGAGACCTGCCCAGGCTCCGACTCAGGCTTGCCTGAACTTCCCCAAGAAACCGAGAACGGGTCCCTTCCAGATGCCCGAAAATGCCATCCAGGGAGGTGAGCTGGGGGCCCCGGAGACTCTCCAACCTCCGCCAGCTGCAACCGAACTCAGACCAAGTCCGTCGCCCCAGATGAGCAGGGGGACACCCGCCCAGGTGCCCAGCAGCGACCGGCAGCCTCCGCGCAGCAGACCTTACCTGCCTACTGCCCAGGCCTGCACCATGTCCCATCACCCAGCGGCCAGCCACGATGGGGCCCAGCCTCTCAGAATGCTCTTCCGGAGACTGGAAAACGGATGGTGGAGCTCCAGCCTCCTGACAGCTCCCTCGTTTCCCTCTCCTGAGGAGCCGGGAGACTTCCTCTCTCACAGCCCTCACGTCTCAGAGAAGTCTGAGGCTCCCTGTGTTCCTGTCCCGCTGAGTGTCCTCTATGAGGACCTTCAGGTTTCCTCCTCCTCAGAGGACAGCGATTCTGACCTGGAGTGAGACTACAGGTGGCCGGGGCTCCATTGCACGCAGCTCCCGTGACTCGGAGGGGGTCTGTGGGACTGAGGAGCACGGAGCAGAGAGCAGACTGTGTGTGGTGACTCCCAAGCTCCCCGGCTGTGGTGCTTCTGTGGATGTTGGAGCCCAGGCCAGGCAGGGACCACATGCAGAGACTCTGCCTCATCGAATTCTGGTGAGGGACATTGTAGTTCGCAGGGCTCTCCGGAAACCCGCCACCAGAAGCTTCTGTGCCAGTGATTCGTTGCCTCAGAAACTGGGTGACGGCGACGCGCGGGAGTCAGACTTCCGCTGTGATGTCAGTAGGAAACTGGGGAATGACTGTGTGTTTGCTCTCTAGATGGCTGAATCAGGGAACAGTTAGGGAACCCTGAGAGATGCAGGCCTTCAGCTGTGCCCCGCCCTGACAGCAGTGTTTTGGACGCTGTGAAGCGTTCTGCGCATAGCGTTCTTGGGGTGTTTCCTCAGCCTGGAGAACTGGGCTCTGGAATGCCGTTGGAAATAGGTGTGTTTAATTTGTTTTGAAGTGAATAAAATTCTCAAAAAGATGACGTACTCTCTTTCGACTTTCATTCCGTGTTTGTGTGTAACTGATTTTCCAAGGGCTTGAAAATGTCTTGACTTGTCAGTAATCCAAGTCCTTATGTCTCCGAAACAGAGTTGACTGAGGGGACCGCAGGTCTTCGCAGGACCTGTGACTTCTTAAACATCCACAGGGGCAAGAGAACCTCAGCCCCACTCTACCAACACGCACCTAGTCAAATTCCACCAAGTGAATCTCACGCACGCTAACACGTGGGGAGCGTTGCTTGCACCACGAGTCCCCATTGGCTCAACGCGATGCCACGTGTGGGGTTCAAACTGTGACGGCCCCCATGAAGTGGTTTCCGGATGTGCGTATGAACGAGGCACACTTTCATTCGCCAAGTAGAACCCAGTAAAGCTGAAGTAAACTCCCAGATTTGGGATGTACTTTCAGAGGTAGAATATTCGTCCCGTCTTCTTTCCGGATGCCTGAGCACCGGGCCTTTCCATGCTTCTCCCCGATCCTAAGAGTAGCTGAGGTCGAGACTCACTGAAAGCTCTAGGTAAAGATATCCCACCATGCACAGGCTATCTCCGTTCTCTGACCTGGGAACAACTCTGACCAGGATTCCACATCTAGGAGGCCTGGGAACTGAGTGGGATTTTCTGAGCAATGCCAAATGGCTGCTCCCTTTCCGCCGCCGTTGAGGGTCGTTACCTTGGTTGTCCAGATCACCTAGAAACTATCAGTATCCAGAATCAACAAGATCAACTCTCTGCTCCTCTGACAGCAGAAGGAGCATGACCAAAATGAACCAAAGAGCGTGGCAGGAAAGGATGTGACCGGAAAGCTCAGAGAACAGCCACAGGGGATGTAAGCAGGCGTTCCCACCTGATCATGAATAATTAATGAAGCGCCAATCCAGGGGGAATCGAGTTTCAGCAGGTGCAACTCATCCAAACGGGAGATCGCCGGAGGCCAACAAGATTCAGCAACTGAGAGTCGGGTGTAGTGTCAAGTGGGACGCGACTGGTTCCAAAGCTCTAGAAGACCATGGGGTCACTTGGACCACGTGAGAAAATGCCCCCAGTGTGCTGGTTCAGCATTCTGACTCCTGCCTGTCTCTTCCCGCCCAGGGAACGTGGACCCTAACTTGTGCAGGTGCAGATGACGAAGAGCAGAATGAGGGGACGCGGCACCCAAGTTCCCCGACAAGAGAGTTCCACAGAAAGTCCGCTGGATCTTCGCAAATCCAGAGAAATGGCAACGGGACCCAAGGACATAGAGCCCCACCGGTGTCCTGGAGACTCTTCAGGCATAACGCCTGGAGCCGCAGGACGAGCTGAAAAAGGAGCCAGGCACCGAAGGACAAAGCGGTGTTGACGTTCTTCATCTGGGTTTCCCAGTGCAGTCCAATTCACGGTGGTTTCCAAGGGCCTCCTGGAGGAGAAAACACGTGAGGGTGTGGTCAGGGTTTTCTGCTGACACACTTACCGTGGGGAAGAAGGAGAAGCTCTGAAGATGGATAACGACCGAGATTGCATGTCAAGGTGTACCTCCTTGATGACACTGAGGCCTACGATGAAATAGAGTGAATATGGTCCAATTACACTGTGTCTATTTTAGCACCTTGTTTAAAAAAAAAAAAAAAAAAAAAAAGATGTAAAACAAGACAGGGGTACGTGCACCAGTAGTACATACCTGACGGGAAACATCTATTCTTCAAAGCTTGCGGCTGTACAGGTAGGTTTCAGAATGTCTGTCATAGTGAACATCGTCTTAGAGGGGGCTGGGCAAACAGAGCTTTCCAGGTCATGTAATGGGATTCAGTTGATTAGGTTAGGGTCCGTTTCGTGTCAGGGGTCCAGAGGCAGTATAAAAGGCAGCCTGGAAAGCAAAGGTCCCTCTCTGCCCCTTCCTCCGGCTTCCTGAAGGCTGCACCGCTTCCAGCAGGCTGCTCCAGCACCTGCCCATCTGAGCGCCAGCGCACCTGTTCATCTGAGCGCCAGCCGAGGAAAGAAAGTAGACCTGTAATTTCAGGTAAGTTTCCCTGAACGACTGTTTGTTTCGCCTAATCCTGAGGAGTTGGGGGAAAAGAGACAAAGGAGAGTGAAAGAAACAGATCACACTGGGGCTCGCTGATGGGGTAGGATGTGTTCTCCTTATCCGTAATTCTTGAACAGAAAGCGAGAAAACATTTCCATCTCCGTGCCCGGGATAAGAGCCAGATGGAAATGCAAAAAGAAATGTACTCCAGCACGCTGAATTGGTGGGTAAATGGAAAAAGAACTTTGGAAAAGGGGTGGTTTGCCCTTTAGCCATGCAAGAGATTCATATGCCACTTGTTCAGCGTTTGTTTAGATGAATTCGTATGGCGTGTGTAAAATACCAGAAAATAAATAAAGAGGGGCTGGAGCTAAAGCCAAAAAGACAGAGCAGGAAAGACCATCACCTGCTAGTGTGGTAGAGAGGGAGATAACTTCTCTCGATGAATTTGTGTTTGGAAGTTGCCTAGTGAAACGGCAAGAGTAGCGATTTGAGTTATGATAGGAAGCATCCCTTATCCCTGACTTCAAGCAGACCTGCCAAGGGGTGACATCGGCCATGCCCTGTAGCTTCGATTCTTTTGTCCCTCAGGGGAGAGAGAATCATTGTGTCTTCTACTGGAGTGAATGGTGAGAGACCTAAGTCCAGTCTCCAGAATCAGTTGTTTGGGTGGGATTGAAATCTCAACTCCAACTCCACATACCTAGGCCGTGGGCCGTGTGGCAGGCCAGGTTTACTCTTGGACCAGGTGGTCACGGCAGAGGAACACACAATATGTGAGGATGCACACACCACATTGTGATCCACAGATTTGACCGACGGGTGGTGAGGTCTCCTCATGACCACACCGTCATGGAATTAGCTGGGGGTTTCTTGTGGGTGTGTGAATATCCAGTGTGCCTAACCATCGCTTTTCGTGTGTTTGTGTGTGATTCAGGTGACCCAACCATCAACCCCGGAAAAAGGCGGCCATAAAACGCCCAGGAGACGAAGATGATGGCACGTCGTGACCCCAAAAGTGGGGGCAAACAGACTCGTGAGAGCCCAGACCCTCCAGAAGCAGCAGAGGGCCCCAGTTGGGCCAAGGGCTCCCCCACCCCGATGAAGAGGATCCCAGGGTACGTCTAGCCCTGGAATCTTTTGGGTATCGAGGGGGGAGGAGCGGGCGAGTGTCACACGGTCCTCAGAGACTGGGTTGGATTCCAAAGAGTTCTGCCAGCACCACCCGGGTTGCTTTTCCCATCCAAGGTGGGCCTGGCTTGGGACCTCCTCCCCGGCCCGACAGGTCCCTGGAGAGACTCTTGGGAGCAACCTCCCTTTCCACTCAGAATCCTGTGTAGCCAGGTTGGGCTGTGCTGTGGACATCGGGTTCACGATCGTCCCCGCTAGAACCCTGAGTCCTTCCTTTGAGAGTTCCTCCGTCACATGGGCTTTGGGAGGGAACATCGTAACCGAACCCTCCCTCCACTTCAGGGCCCCCATGCCGGTGTCCCCTCTTTGGAATCCTCACTCAGTTCTGAATTCACAGTCCGTCTCAATGTTGACTTTGGATCACTGCCTGTGGCTTCAGCTCATTCACTGACATCCCTTCCTTTCCACCCACAGATCAAGTGCAAAAACTGCGGGGCCTTTGGGCACACGGCCAGAAGTACCAGGTGCCCCATGAAGTGCTGGAACGGAGCCCTGGTTCCCCAGACCTTTGGGAGAAAGGAAGGGAAGGAAAACCTGAAACCATGGAAGCCCCAGGTTCGAGGGAACCCTGGGCCCTTGAACAAGGAAAAGGGAGAGAAGGAAGAGAGACCGAGGTGAGCAGTGGGAGGGGTTTTCACCATCCTTAGGGTACTGCCACCTAAGGACACGGTGTCTCTGCACCTGCACACCGTGTGCCTTTCCGTCTCCGGGACAGGGAAGGAACGCTGCAGAGAAACAGACCAGAGCTCCGTGTCCTCCTGGGTTCCCCACCCAGGAGCTCCTTTGGCTCTGGGAGATTCAGGGACGGGGGAGAGGCGGGGCCGCTTCGTGCAGGTTCCCCATGACAGGGGGAAAAGCAACGGAATCCAAATGACAGTCCTTACTTGGGAAGCCTAGAGGGCCACCGGCAGGATGGGAAGGTTGGCACATGAGGGAAGGTGCAGAGGCGGAAAGGGCACAAAAGTTCCATTTATGTATCACAAAACACAGAACGGGACTGGGCCCCAGCCAGGGTTCTCCCTGTCTCCTGGGGAGAACCGGGGGGCAGGGCCTGAACTTTTTCTCTTCTGCAGGCAACAAGACCCGCAGAGGAAGGCTCTCCTCCAGATCTTTTCCGGGACACCTCCGGAGAAGCAGCCGCCAAATCGAAAAGCATCCATGGAATCTTGTGATTATCTGAGGGTGAGTGTCACCCTGGGCCCCTGGTCTTTTTCTCCTCTAGGTCACCCTGGTTGATTTCCTTTCAGGTTCCCGTGTGCGTGAGGGGATCGGGGAACCCCTCCTCCCTGCCTTCTTGGGGTCAGGGACTCCACGATC
This sequence comes from Macaca nemestrina, assembly GCF_043159975.1. Classification (NCBI taxonomy): domain Eukaryota; kingdom Metazoa; phylum Chordata; class Mammalia; order Primates; family Cercopithecidae; genus Macaca; species Macaca nemestrina. The sequence continues at coordinate 21,003 of NW_027257773.1, forward strand.
CTTCCAGGTCCATTTGATTCCAGGTGAAGGCATCTGAAGGTGCCGTATTTGCTGTTGCTTTCTCTCCGTGCAATGATGGCAAGCCTGCCAACAACATCTTCCTAGTGGCCTGAGGAAATTAGTCCCTCAGGGGCCCCAAACATGGAGGAGGCTCACCCCAGGAACATGCATGTTTTCAGAAAAGACGTCCTGGGGACCCTTGAGCCACCAACCTGCCTTCAGAAGGGCATTAGTCCGTCCCACTTCACGGAAGGCTGAGTGGAGGCGCTTTGATCCAGTGAATGCCCAAGACACAGTCTTCAGAAAATGGTATTCTTAGACCATAGCTCGAGAGTGCATTTTTCATGGGTCTTGTCCCGATCAGCACTCACGTTGAGGATCTGTCCCTACTTCCAAGGACCCGCCTGTCCATACCGTATTAAGAATTTCCTGCTGTGTGCACCTCGTCATTGGATGTGGTTGATTTCCATGTTGGCTCCATGCCGAGGAACCTCTAACGTGTGTGGTCTCCTTTCTTTCAGGTTGCAAGCAGGCCAATGCCGGTGCACACAGCCAATAAGAGGCCACGCGTGGACCCTGCCCTCACTGATGGCTCAGCTACCAAAATGTCTGACACGGTATCCGTCTTGGCTTCGCTGTCTCCCCTCAGAAAAGCCAGTCCGAGCTCCTCGTCAAGTCTCCGACCGAAGGAACGACAGACAGGGTCTGTGGCCGACATCCCTCAGCCGGGAGTCAGGCAGCAGGGCCCGGAGCCTCTCGTCGTGGTGAAGCCGACACACAGCAGGCCTCAGGGTGGCCGCCGAGAAGTTCCCCAGGCTGCCTCCAAGCCCCACGGCCTGATCCGGGTCATCAGCCCCCAGGCACAAGACAAACGTCCTGCGGTGACCTCACAGCCCTGCCCACCAGCCGACACACACAGCTTGGGCCTCGGCTCCAATCTCAGTTTCAGGCCAGGGAGCCAAGAGACCTGCCCAGGCTCCGACTCAGGCTTGCCTGAACTTCCCCAAGAAACCGAGAACGGGTCCCTTCCAGATGCCCGAAAATGCCATCCAGGGAGGTGAGCTGGGGGCCCCGGAGACTCTCCAACCTCCGCCAGCTGCAACCGAACTCAGACCAAGTCCGTCGCCCCAGATGAGCAGGGGGGACAACCCGCCCAGGTGCCCAGCAGCGACCGGCAGCCTCCGCGCAGCAGACCTTACCTGCCTACTGCCCAGGCCTGCACCATGTCCCATCACCCAGCGGCCAGCCACGATGGGGCCCAGCCTCTCAGAATGCTCTTCCGGAGACTGGAAAACGGATGGTGGAGCTCCAGCCTCCTGACAGCTCCCTCGTTTCCCTCTCCTGAGGAGCCGGGAGACTTCCTCTCTCACAGCCCTCACGTCTCAGAGAAGTCTGAGGCTCCCTGTGTTCCTGTCCCGCTGAGTGTCCTCTATGAGGACCTTCAGGTTTCCTCCTCCTCAGAGGACAGCGATTCTGACCTGGAGTGAGACTACAGGTGGCCGGGGCTCCATTGCACGCAGCTCCCGTGACTCGGAGGGGTCTGTGGGACTGAGGAGCACGGAGCAGAGAGCAGACTGTGTGTGGTGACTCCCAAGCTCCCCGGCTGTGGTGCTTCTGTGGATGTTGGAGCCCAGGCCAGGCAGGGACCACATGCAGAGACTCTGCCTCATCGAATTCTGGTGAGGGACTTGTAGTTCGCAGGGCTCTCCGGAAACCCGCCACCAGAAGCTTCTGTGCCAGTGATTCGTTGCCTCAGAAACTGGGTGACGGCGACGCGCGGGAGTCAGACTTCCGCTGTGATGTCAGTAGGAAACTGGGGAATGACTGTGTGTTTGCTCTCTAGATGGCTGAATCAGGGAACAGTTAGGGAACCCTGAGAGATGCAGGCCTTCAGCTGTGCCCCCGCCCTGACAGCAGTGTTTTGGACGCTGTGAAGCGTTCTGCGCATAGCGTTCTTGGGGTGTTTCCTCAGCCTGGAGAACTGGGCTCTGGAATGCCGTTGGAAATAGGTGTGTTTAATTTGTTTTGAAGTGAATAAAATTCTCAAAAAGATGACGTACTCTCTTTCGACTTTCATTCCGTGTTTGTGTGTAACTGATTTTCCAAGGGCTTGAAAATGTCTTGACTTGTCAGTAATCCAAGTCCTTATGTCTCCGAAACAGAGTTGACTGAGGGGACCGCAGGTCTTCGCAGGACCTGTGACTTCTTAAACATCCACAGGGGCAAGAGAACCTCAGCCCCACTCTACCAACACGCACCTAGTCAAATTCCACCAAGTGAATCTCACGCACGCTAACACGTGGGGAGCGTTGCTTGCACCACGAGTCCCCATTTGGCTCAACGCGATGCCACGTGTGGGGTTCAAACTGTGACGGCCCCCATGAAGTGGTTTCCGGATGTGCGTATGAACGAGGCACACTTTCATTCGCCAAGTAGAACCCAGTAAAGCTGAAGTAAACTCCCAGATTTGGGATGTACTTCAGAGGTAGAATATTCGTCCCGTCTTCTTTCCGGATGCCTGAGCACCGGGCCTTTCCATGCTTCTCCCCCGATCCTAAGAGTAGCTGAGGTCGAGACTCACTGAAAGCTCTAGGTAAAGATATCCCACCATGCACAGGCTATCTCCGTTCTCTGACCTGGGAACAACTCTGACCAGGATTCCACATCTAGGAGGCCTGGGAACTGAGTGGGATTTTCTGAGCAATGCCAAATGGCTGCTCCCTTTCCGCCGCCGTTGAGGGTCGTTACCTTGGTTGTCCAGATCACCTAGAAACTATCAGTATCCAGAATCAACAAGATCAACTCTCTGCTCCTCTGACAGCAGAAGGAGCATGACCAAAATGAACCAAAGAGCGTGGCAGGAAAGGATGTGACCGGAAAGCTCAGAGAACAGCCACAGGGGGATGTAAGCAGGCGTTCCCACCTGATCATGAATAATTAATGAAGCGCCAATCCAGGGGGAATCGAGTTTCAGCAGGTGCAACTCATCAACGGGAGATCGCCGGAGGGCCAACAAGATTCAGCAACTGAGAGTCGGGTGTAGTGTCAAGTGGGACGCGACTGGTTCCAAAGCTCTAGAAGACCATGGGGTCACTTGGACCACGTGAGAAAATGCCCCCAGTGTGCTGGTTCAGCATTCTGACTCCTGCCTGTCTCTTCCCGCCCAGGGAACGTGGACCCTAACTTGTGCAGGTGCAGATGACGAAGAGCAGAATGAGGGGACGCGGCACCCAAGTTCCCCGACAAGAGAGTTCCACAGAAAGTCCGCTGGATCTTCGCAAATCCAGAGAAATGGCAACGGGACCCAAGGACATAGAGCCCCACCGGTGTCCTGGAGACTCTTCAGGCATAACGCCTGGAGCCGCAGGACGAGCTGAAAAAGGAGCCAGGCACCGAAGGACAAAGCGGTGTTGACGTTCTTCATCTGGGTTTCCCAGTGCAGTCCAATTCACGGTGGTTTCCAAGGGCCTCCTGGAGGAGAAAACACGTGAGGGTGTGGTCAGGGTTTTCTGCTGACACACTTACCGTGGGGAAGAAGGAGAAGCTCTGAAGATGGATAACGACCGAGATTGCATGTCAAGGTGTACCTCCTTGATGACACTGAGGCCTACGATGAAATAGAGTGAATATGGTCCAATTACACTGTGTCTATTTTAGCACCTTGTTTAAAAAAAAAAAAAAAAAAAAAAAAAAGATGTAAAACAAGACAGGGGTACGTGCACCAGTAGTACATACCTGACGGGAAACATCTATTCTTCAAAGCTTGCGGCTGTACAGGTAGGTTTCAGAATGTCTGTCCATAGTGAACATCGTCTTAGAGGGGGCTGGGCAAACAGAGCTTTCCAGGTCATGTAATGGGATTCAGTTGATTAGGTTAGGGTCCGTTTCGCGTCAGGGGGTCCAGAGGCAGTATAAAAGGCAGCCTGGAAAGCAAAGGTCCCTCTCTGCCCCTTCCTCCGGCTTCCTGAAGGCTGCACCGCTTCCAGCAGGGCTGCTCCAGCACCTGCCCATCTGAGCGCCAGCGCACCTGTTCATCTGAGCGCCAGCCGAGGAAAGAAAGTAGACCTGTAATTTCAGGTAAGTTTCCCTGAACGACTGTTTGTTTCGCCTAATCCCTGAGGAGTTGGGGGAAAAGAGACAAAGGAGAGTGAAAGAAACAGATCACACTGGGGCTCGCTGATGGGGTAGGATGTGTTCTCCTTATCCGTAATTCTTGGAACAGAAAGCGAGAAAACATTTCCATCTCCGTGCCCGGGATAAGAGCCAGATGGAAATGCAAAAAGAAATGTACTCCAGCACGCTGAATTGGTGGGTAAATGGAAAAAGAACTTTGGAAAAGGGGTGGTTTGCCCTTTAGCCATGCAAGAGATTCATATGCCACTTGTTCAGCGTTTGTTTAGATGAATTCGTATGGCGTGTGTAAAATACCAGAAAAATAAATAAAGAGGGGCTGGAGCTAAAGCCAAAAAGACAGAGCAGGAAAGACCATCACCTGCTAGTGTGGTAGAGAGGGAGATAACTTCTCTCGATGAATTTGTGTTTGGAAGTTGCCTAGTGAAACGGCAAGAGTAGCGATTTGAGTTATGATAGGAAGCATCCCTTATCCCTGACTTCAAGCAGACCTGCCAAGGGGTGACATCGGCCATGCCCTGTAGCTTCGATTCTTTTGTCCCTCAGGGGAGAGAGAATCATTGTGTCTTCTACTGGAGTGAATGGTGAGAGACCTAAGTCCAGTCTCCAGAATCAGTTGTTTGGGTGGGATTGAAATCTCAACTCCAACTCCACATACCTAGGCCGTGGGCCGTGTGGCAGGCCAGGTTTACTCTTGGACCAGGTGGTCACGGCAGAGGAACACACAATATGTGAGGATGCACACACCACATTGTGATCCACAGATTTGACCGACGGGTGGTGAGGTCTCCTCATGACCACACCGTCATGGAATTAGCTGGGGGTTTCTTGTGGGTGTGTGAATATCCAGTGTGCCTAACCATCGCTTTTCGTGTGTTTGTGTGTGATTCAGGTGACCCAACCATCAACCCCGGAAAAAGGCGGCCATAAAACGCCCAGGAGACGAAGATGATGGCACGTCGTGACCCCAAAAGTGGGGCAAACAGACTCGTGAGAGCCCAGACCCTCCAGAAGCAGCAGAGGGCCCCAGTTGGGCCAAGGGCTCCCCCACCCGATGAAGAGGATCCCAGGGTACGTCTAGCCCTGGAATCTTTTGGGTATCGAGGGGGGAGGAGCGGGCGAGTGTCACACGGTCCTCAGAGACTGGGTTGGATTCCAAAGAGTTCTGCCAGCACCACCCGGGTTGCTTTTCCCATCCAAGGTGGGCCTGGCTTGGGACCTCCTCCCCGGCCCGACAGGTCCCTGGAGAGACTCTTGGGAGCAACCTCCCTTTCCACTCAGAATCCTGTGTAGCCAGGTTGGGCTGTGCTGTGGACATCGGGTTCACGATCGTCCCCGCTAGAACCCTGAGTCCTTCCTTTGAGAGTTCCTCCGTCACATGGGCTTTGGGAGGGAACATCGTAACCGAACCCTCCCTCCACTTCAGGGCCCCCATGCCGGTGTCCCCCTCTTTGGAATCCTCACTCAGTTCTGAATTCACAGTCCGTCTCAATGTTGACTTTGGATCACTGCCTGTGGCTTCAGCTCATTCACTGACATCCCTTCCTTTCCACCCACAGATCAAGTGCAAAAACTGCGGGGCCTTTGGGCACACGGCCAGAAGTACCAGGTGCCCCATGAAGTGCTGGAACGGAGCCCTGGTTCCCCAGACCTTTGGGAGAAAGGAAGGGAAGGAAAACCTGAAACCATGGAAGCCCCAGGTTCGAGGGAACCCTGGGCCCTTGAACAAGGAAAAGGGAGAGAAGGAAGAGAGACCGAGGTGAGCAGTGGGAGGGGTTTTCACCATCCTTAGGGTACTGCCACCTAAGGACACGGTGTCTCTGCACCTGCACACCGTGTGCCTTTCCGTCTCCGGGACAGGGAAGGAACGCTGCAGAGAAACAGACCAGAGCTCCGTGTCCTCCTGGGTTCCCCACCCAGGAGCTCCTTTGGCTCTGGGAGATTCAGGGACGGGGGAGAGGCGGGGCCGCTTCGTGCAGGTTCCCCATGACAGGGGGAAAAGCAACGGAATCCAAATGACAGTCCTTACTTGGGAAGCCTAGAGGGCCACCGGCAGGATGGGAAGGTTGGCACATGAGGGAAGGTGCAGAGGCGGAAAGGGCACAAAAGTTCCATTTATGTATCACAAAACACAGAACGGGACTGGGCCCCAGCCAGGGTTCTCCCTGTCTCCTGGGGAGAACCGGGGGGCAGGGCCTGAACTTTTTCTCTTCTGCAGGCAACAAGACCCGCAGAGGAAGGCTCTCCTCCAGATCTTTTCCGGGACACCTCCGGAGAAGCAGCCGCCAAATCGAAAAGCATCCATGGAATCTTGTGATTATCTGAGGGTGAGTGTCACCCTGGGCCCCTGGTCTTTTTCTCCTCTAGGTCACCCTGGTTGATTTCCTTTCAGGTTCCCGTGTGCGTGAGGGGATCGGGGAACCCCTCCTCCCTGCCTTCTTGGGGTCAGGGACTCCACGATCCTTCCAGGTCCATTTGATTCCAGGTGAAGGCATCTGAAGGTGCCGTATTTGCTGTTGCTTTCTCTCCGTGCAATGATGGCAAGCCTGCCAACAACATCTTCCTAGTGGCCTGAGGAAATTAGTCCCTCAGGGGCCCCAAACATGGAGGAGGCTCACCCCAGGAACATGCATGTTTTCAGAAAAGACGTCCTGGGAACCCTTGAGCCACCAACCTGCCTTCAGAAGGGCATTAGTCCGTCCCACTTCACGGAAGGCTGAGTGGAGGCGCTTTGATCCAGTGAATGCCCAAGACACAGTCTTCAGAAAAATGGTATTCTTAGACCATAGCTCGAGAGTGCATTTTTCATGGGTCTTGTCCCGATCAGCACTCACGTTGAGGATCTGTCCCTACTTCCAAGGACCGCCTGTCCATACCGTATTAAGAATTTCCTGCTGTGTGCACCTCGTCATTGGATGTGGTTGATTTCCATGTTGGCTCCATGCCGAGGAACCTCTAACGTGTGTGGTCTCCTTCTTTCAGGTTGCAAGCAGGCCAATGCCGGTGCACACAGCCAATAAGAGGGCACGCGTGGACCCTGCCCTCACTGATGGCTCAGCTACCAAAATGTCTGACACGGTATCCGTCTTGGCTTCGCTGTCTCCCCTCAGAAAAGCCAGTCCGAGCTCCTCGTCAAGTCTCCGACCGAAGGAACGACAGACAGGGTCTGTGGCCGACATCCCTCAGCCGGAGTCAGGCAGCAGGGCCCGGAGCCTCTCGTCGTGGTGAAGCCGACACACAGCAGGCCTCAGGGTGGCCGCCGAGAAGTTCCCCAGGCTGCCTCCAAGCCCCACGGCCTGATCCGGGTCATCAGCCCCCAGGCACAAGACAAACGTCCTGCGGTGACCTCACAGCCCTGCCCACCAGCCGACACACACAGCTTGGGCCTCGGCTCCAATCTCAGTTTCAGCCAGGAGCCAAGAGACCTGCCCAGGCTCCGACTCAGGCTTGCCTGAACTTCCCCAAGAAACCGAGAACGGGTCCCCTTCCAGATGCCCGAAAATGCCATCCAGGGAGGTGAGCTGGGGGCCCCGGAGACTCTCCAACCTCCGCCAGCTGCAACCGAACTCAGACCAAGTCCGTCGCCCCAGATGAGCAGGGGGACACCCGCCCAGGTGCCCCAGCAGCGACCGGCAGCCTCCGCGCAGCAGACCTTACCTGCCTACTGCCCAGGCCTGCACCATGTCCCATCACCCAGCGGCCAGCCACGATGGGGCCCAGCCTCTCAGAATGCTCTTCCGGAGACTGGAAAACGGATGGTGGAGCTCCAGCCTCCTGACAGCTCCCTCGTTTCCCTCTCCTGAGGAGCCGGGAGACTTCCTCTCTCACAGCCCTCACGTCTCAGAGAAGTCTGAGGCTCCTGTGTTCCTGTCCCGCTGAGTGTCCTCTATGAGGACCTTCAGGTTTCCTCCTCCTCAGAGGACAGCGATTCTGACCTGGAGTGAGACTACAGGTGGCCGGGGCTCCATTGCACCCAGCTCCCGTGACTCGGAGGGGTCTGTGGGACTGAGGAGCACGGAGCAGAGAGCAGACTGTGTGTGGTGACTCCCAAGCTCCCCGGCTGTGGTGCTTCTGTGGATGTTGGAGCCCAGGCCAGGCAGGGACCACATGCAGAGACTCTGCCTCATCGAATTCTGGTGAGGGACATTGTAGTTTCGCAGGGCTCTCCGGAAACCCGCCACCAGAAGCTTCTGTGCCAGTGATTCGTTGCCTCAGAAACTGGGTGACGGCGACGCGCGGGAGTCAGACTTCCGCTGTGATGTCAGTAGGAAACTGGGGAATGACTGTGTGTTTGCTCTCTAGATGGCTGAATCAGGGAACAGTTAGGGAACCTGAGAGATGCAGGCCTTCAGCTGTGCCCCGCCCTGACAGCAGTGTTTTGGACGCTGTGAAGCGTTCTGCGCATAGCGTTCTTGGGGTGTTTCCTCAGCCTGGAGAACTGGGCTCTGGAATGCCGTTGGAAATAGGTGTGTTTAATTTGTTTTGAAGTGAATAAAATTCTCAAAAAGATGACGTACTCTCTTTCGACTTTCATTCCGTGTTTGTGTGTAACTGATTTTCCAAGGGCTTGAAAATGTCTTGACTTGTCAGTAATCCAAGTCCTTATGTCTCCGAAACAGAGTTGACTGAGGGGACCGCAGGTCTTCGCAGGACCTGTGACTTCTTAAACATCCACAGGGGCAAGAGAACCTCAGCCCCACTCTACCAACACGCACCTAGTCAAATTCCACCAAGTGAATCTCACGCACGCTAACACGTGGGGAGCGTTGCTTGCACCACGAGTCCCCATTTGGCTCAACGCGATGCCACGTGTGGGGTTCAAACTGTGACGGCCCCCATGAAGTGGTTTCCGGATGTGCGTATGAACGAGGCACACTTTCATTCGCCAAGTAGAACCCAGTAAAGCTGAAGTAAACTCCCAGATTTGGGATGTACTTCAGAGGTAGAATATTCGTCCCGTCTTCTTTCCGGATGCCTGAGCACCGGGCCTTTCCATGCTTCTCCCCCGATCCTAAGAGTAGCTGAGGTCGAGACTCACTGAAAGCTCTAGGTAAAGATATCCCACCATGCACAGGCTATCTCCGTTCTCTGACCTGGGAACAACTCTGACCAGGATTCCACATCTAGGAGGCCTGGGAACTGAGTGGGATTTTCTGAGCAATGCCAATGGCTGCTCCCTTTCCGCCGCCGTTGAGGGTCGTTACCTTGGTTGTCCAGATCACCTAGAAACTATCAGTATCCAGAATCAACAAGATCAACTCTCTGCTCCTCTGACAGCAGAAGGAGCATGACCAAAATGAACCAAAGAGCGTGGCAGGAAAGGATGTGACCGGAAAGCTCAGAGAACAGCCACAGGGGGATGTAAGCAGGCGTTCCCACCTGATCATGAATAATTAATGAAGCGCCAATCCAGGGGGAATCGAGTTTCAGCAGGTGCAACTCA